>NW_026641950.1:7170000-7237500 GCF_028554395.1 Pezoporus wallicus
TGCCTAGAGCATAAGCATTTCAGCTGGTATTAACTATAAACAAATTTCCAGTGGTATTTAAACATGTGACCATAAAATATTTCTGCTGGCATTTCTTTACTAGTTAGCAGCTGTTATAACAGTCTCCAAATATCTATTAAGTAAAAGAAGATATTTTGTTATATAGATTAATAGAAATAAGCAAGAAGATGATAGGCAAATAAAACACCAACACTCTAGGATACAACTGCACTTTGTACTTAATTGGAAAAGTGCATAAGCAGACTGAATTTCAGTATGAGTGTTAGGCTTCAGCTGAGTTGCCTAAGTTACGGTGAGTGTAGCTTAACATGTTTCATTTCAGACATAATGAACACTAATCAGATAGGGATTTTTGAAAACAATTTATTCAATTTCAATGGAATTTCCATTTCACTAGCTGTAATCTCAAATATGTAAATGGTAGCCAAAGCTGGATGTGATGTTTCAGTTAAGAATTTTTTTTTTCCCCATTGTTTTTTTTTTAACATCTTCTTGCCAAATCTTCTGGAGCGCTTGTAATTTCCTCTGTACAGAGACCAACAGGCTCATCAGCAGCAGAAGGTAAACATAATAGATGTGAGGAATTTCTGGAGATTTATGAGGTTTAGCTTTCTGAAACATACACTGTGTCTGGCAATCCTAGGATGTGGCCACATGTGGACTCTGCAAATTGAAAATATTATAAATGGGGCATCATTTAGTCCTTGTTAGGAATAAAATTCAGAAACAAAGATGCGTTCTGCAATAACACTTAAGTATCCTTTCTGCCCTGCAACAGCGTTCTTAGCTCAAAAAGATAATCATCAAGGAAGTTAAGCTTTTGTTAAAATGTCTATGAAATTTGACAAATGGATTGATATCTCGATTATTAAATACATTAAGCATACTACCTACACCCACCAATATCTCTTCACATTGAAACAATTAGATCAGAGATCATTATACGGCAACATAGGAATATAAAACTGCTCTAATATAAGGAGATTGGTATTATTGGGATTTGATATCAAAAGCTTCAGAGCAAACCACTATGAAAGTACAAGTCTCATAACTGTACCATTATTCTAAACATTAATTTGTTAAATTTCTGCCATCTGTTTATGAAAATGTAATTGAAAAATTGCACTCTGAGATCAGTTTATTGAGCTGATAAAAGAAGATACATTAGCAAAGACAGAAATATGCCAGCCTAATGATCATGATAATATCACTGCATGTTAAAGTGCTCTTTTAACCTTTTTCAGTGGGCTTTACTGATATTAATTAATCAGCTTGAATGCTGTCAAGATCTCAAGAACTAGAGTGCTAGTTCCAATTCTGTGCCAGGCATTTCTCTGCATTTTTTTTTTTTTTAATGTTTAGCTAGAAGAGCCTAGAAGAGCATTAGCAGAACAGTAGAGAGAGGCCTCTTCTTTCTGCCCATTGTTTACCTATAGTATTGCCTGATGGAAGAGTTCATGTTCATAAGCCTATATTTTTCATGACCTGTTTCATCACCATTCTGAAGGACTTGCATAAACGAAAGATGGTATCATTTGGAGATAAATATTGCCAAGAACAACATTTTAACCCTCATCGTCTTCCACAGTACACTAAAACAGAGGGAAAAGGTAGCCCTTAGTGAGAAAGATGATTAAACAAAAGCTTCTCTGACTTCTGAGATGAATGACACTTGGAAGTTGTGTGGTTTTGTTTGCTAGCTGATGCTTGTTTAAAATGTAAGATAAATCTAAAAACTTTGCATAGCTGCTTCATGCTTTTGTTTCTGCAGAGTAGTAATGCCCTGGGATTCTAACTGTAGCAACCTAATTGCTAAAATTGAAATGATAACCATTTCCATAGCAAGTTTGGGCCAATAACTGATTCTAATGGACACTGTTTCCAAAAATTTTTGTGGATCAATTACCTGGCATTTCTCCCCTTTCACTAACATGGTGAGCACAGTGAATCTGGGAGAATGAACTTTTTTTCTCCCAGAATTCATGTATATGCTAATAACATGTATGGACACTTTAAAAAGCATTAATAGTATTTCTTGAGTTTCATTTGTAAGAGAATATATTTCAAAGACCAGAGTATAAAATAGGTATCACTGGAAAACAGCATTTAATTATTAATGAAACCAAGACATTGGCCTGGAATGAGAAATGGCTGCTTATTTACTGGAGATTTTACCTCACAAGCAAATAACAAAGTCTCTTTCCTAAGCAAACCTAGACAGCGTTTTTGATTTAAAGGTATTTCTTAACATGGAAAATGCGAAAAAAATCTCAAAATTTTAACTCCACTAGGAAAATAGTCTTGAGTTTGTGCTGGTTTTGTGCACCTTTGTCACGAGCAGCTGTTGTGGAAGTGGTATTACTGCCTGACAATTTCATTATGTCTGTGAAAGTAATGTTTAGGAGGTGAAGTAATACAATGATGCTAATCCAGCTTTTTATAATCAGCCTTCTATGTATATAATATTTATGTTATTGTCTGTGCAGGGTTTTCTTTTCCTAGAAGCATTCCTTATCTACTAGAATTCTTGTTTGACAAATGAGATGGGATTACCAAGTCACAGCTGTATACACTGGTTGATGTATTGCTGTAGGATTGATAATTCAGAAAAGCAAGGTAGTATTTGGGGGTTAATTTTCTTTTCTTAGATACAAGAATGTAATGCTGCTTGCTAGATATTTTCTTCATTTTTGTTATCTAAGTTTTACTAGGTTTAGACTAGTTATTGACTCAGTTAATGTAAAAAATGTTGATATGCTGTCAATATTAATGTAGATGTCAGTCCAACACTAGTCCCTAATGTATGTAAGAGCAAGTATTTTTTACCTTGATACAGAAAGGCAGTCATGTGTGAGATTTAATATACATCCTAATCTATCTTGTCATTGCACCAGCCATGGGTGATGTGCTAATGTATGGGCAACCATTTTCTTTTACTCTTCACACAATGGCATAGATACACATGAATGACAGACAAGTCTCCACTCTGTAATTATTTGGAAGGCAGTTAGAACGTACAGAAGGAATACAGTAGTTTTACTTATAGACTTAAAGTCTATGTTTTGTTTGTTTTGGTTTGGTCTGGGTTTTTTTTAATCTTTGGAGGAACCATATGATCACTAATAGTTGGGATAGAAGAAAAAAGCCCCACAACCCATGAACAAAACTAAAACAAGGAACAGCACTCCCTCCCTCCCCCCAGACCCAAGAAATGGCTAAGCCTTCACAACATACACAGATTTTGGAATTTCAGTTCCAAGTCCTTACACACCTAGCCAAATATTTTTATGTATCTGAATGCATTCTTTGTGCTGATATCATCATTCTGATTAATTTTACTTGGCAGAATGTGTTTTATAATACAGAAGGTTTGTCAAGTATGTCTAAAAATTGAGTATTCAAATAAGTTCTTTAATTACTTGTCTCTTTTATATTCATTTTTCTTTTCCTTTTTTTCAAATTGTGAACAATTATGGAAATATGGGATTGTGAATATAAGTTGACATAATGTAAGATAAGCAAGCAAAAATTAATGTCCATAGCATGTCTCATCTTTGTGCCTGTTGGCAAAACCTAAAACCTGAATATTGCTTTTTGCATAAAAAGCATTTTGATGAGATTGCAGTTTCCTAAAAAGTGAGTCCAAAATTACATATTTCTTAATGCAGCTTGAGTCAACAAATCTTTTACTTCTTATATTAATTTACAATATAGCTTCCTTTTGTTCCTCTTTCTCAAACTGTAAGAAACTGTCTTTAAGCATTCATTCAATCTTTGTGTGAGAGAAAATGAAAATGAGGCACACAGTCCAGATCATAAAGATGCGCAACCACCTGCAATTTCAGCATTATTTTAACTATATATTTAAGGAGGGAGAGTACATTTTCTTCCCTGTGGTTGGATGCTGTTATTTGTAGACTAAAGCTATTGCTTTCCTGGCACCTTGCAGTGGTCCATTCAGAATTAAAATCACTATGTACATCTTCACTAACTCTAAAGTGAGACTGGTATAATTTCAACAACAGAAACTGAGTGCAAAATTCTACACATGGTGCTTTATATGGAAATATTCCATTTAGAAAAAGAAAAAAAAATTAAAAAAAATTCCTAAACATTCTATTTTTAGGATATATGTTGTAAACCCCATACTACTTAAGTTTCCTATGAATATTCTTTTCTGAGAATAGTAATATAAAGCTAAATTATTACCTTATGTTTTAATTGGTAGATTTGTGACCACAGACAATTATAATTTACAATGATTATTGACATTAGCATACTTGACTGTCTCTATTATTTTTATTTCAAATACAAAGACTTTCAGTGGACTAACAGTATGAGGAGTGGATGTTTTATCTCTTCAGAATGTTACAAAGTTCCTAACAGACTGTAGCTAAGCGATGCACCAGAACTTACTTACAGTCAATAGGAAGTATTCATTTGTGCCTTTGAGACAATATTGAGTAAACCCATAGATTGAGTCATGGTAAGTTCTTCTGTCTGTCTGTGTGTCTACTGATCTGTCTAGCTACCTGCTACATGACATAGAATCTGAATATTTGTTGAAGTCACTAAAATGAAAGAGGGGTGGTGTCAAATGTTTTAATATGCAAGTAATTTCTTCTCACTAAAGAGTTTACAGTGGCTTCTGTGTCACTACTTATTCAAGTAAATGCTATCCACATTTCAGTGTTTCTAGGTTTCTGAATTAGGAGGATAAACTTTGATGAGACACAAGTGATGCTGAAGTGGCATGACAGGCAGTAGATGTGTTTTCATAAACTTATGGCTTTTGCAAGGTAAACATTTTCAGAATATCCATCCAAATTAACCATCAGTCTTCTGCCTTTTATAACTCAAATCACAAAATCTATTGCCAGTTGAAATTTATTTCAGGGTTTAAATCTGAAGTTTTTACCTGTAAATGCTGCCGTCTCCTGTTGCTGTAGATTAGTGGCATTGCTGGTAGTATGTCAACATGTAGGTACTGTAAAGATTTTGAATTAAAAATATCTACAATAAATTGTTGGAAAGCCTAAGAACATTGACCTGAAATTGAGCATAAGTGCTAAGTTTTTCAGAAGGAGTAGGAAATCAGGTCTGTGCTTGAATATAAGGTGTGTGTGATTTAAATTTTTCTCTTCTAAGTGTAAAAACCCTCATGTAGTGCACAAGACCATACAAACCAACTCATTTAGTATCTTTGCAACCTGTCATGTTAATATGTAAATACATGTGCATATGTATTTAGGCAAATCTAAAAACATGCATTATTTACATGCTGTAACAGTTTTTTTTTCTGAGCCATTACAGTCTATTATGTAAATATGTATTTAAAGCACATAATATTTTTTTTTAATTTCATTGGATTTTTGACTTGATAGGTCATAATGGCTAGGATCCCTTACACAGTACCTCATAATTTATTTCAGTCTGTATTATAGATGTTGCTATGATGTTAATATGAATTTGCATATAAAATATGCTTCAAGAAGTTACTGTACACATAAAGATTAATAATTCACTGATTTTAAATGGAAGAGAGAACATCAAAACTGATTAGTTTATATAAGGGTAAGATTCATCCTCTCTACAGAAGGCTAGCACAAAACCTAAGCATCATTTAAGCCTCACTTAAGCCTCAAAATGCAGCTTAAATGGGTTTTAACTGGCCTATAGGCTTTGCTCTGGCAATCAGTGAAGTAGTGAATTTAATCCATAAGAGAATAATGTATTCCTAAATGCTCCCCATTTCTAGAAGTGAATTAGTAGGTCTCCTAGGAGCTTTCAACTTCCAGCAGTCCCCCAAATTTTACCTCATTATTTGCAAGAGAAGTGAAATTTCAGTTTGAGAAGAAGCATGTAAAGTGCCTTTCTCTGTGAAGAATCCAGTCCCATCTGTTTTGGGCCACATCTGTATCAACAGTGGAACACAGTGTAGAGGTGGCAGACCTAGTTCAAAGTATATGGATACATCCACTATAGACTGAGGACAGTTATTTATCCCAGGTTTATATTCCAGCTCATGCAAATTTAGATTTCAGCTCCTATGCCATAATTAAATATGGAAGTTAGCCATTCAGTGGATTCTGAGATGCCCTCAAGATCATTATTATTCATGGAAACTGTATGTTCATCTGGTTACTGGGATGAGGTTTAATGTTTGGTTATATTGATTTTCAATCAACAGATATGACTAAACACAGGCAGAAAGGAAAAAAAATAGGTTCAGATTGTTCTTTACCAGCTAATACTTCTGGTTATGAGACAGTGCTGGCACTAGTAGATGGTTTTGTAATAGGAACCTGACAGCCGCCAGTAGCAGATGCTAAGGGAATGAACAGAGGAAGAGGTCAAGCATGTAGTCATGCTTCCCTGGCATAGCATCCCAGCTTCTGGCAACTTTTCCAGACATCTAGTTTTCAGCAGACCAGGCTTAAGCTGTGAGCACAGGAGAACAAAGAATACCTACAGAGTTTAATAATGGAGAATGTCTCAGGAGGGACAGTAGGAAAAGGGAAAGTGTGACTTGGGCTCCAAAACCTGCTGGGAATGACGATGTCCGAGGAAAATAGACATGTCTAGATAATTGTGAAATGGCAGAAATGTAGCTAAGCTGTATTTGTGTTGGGTACTACTTGTTTTAAAATACATTTATCTAGCACTTTGTTTCTAAGCAATATGTTTTGAAGTAGAACAGCTGTTCATGGGATATGTCCAGGCTCAGATTGCAAAAAAGAGCTGCAGGGCCTAACTTGAGTTAGGCCTGTGGAACAATATCAGTTTATAATGCACAAAATATGCAAAATACCTTGCAGCCTCGGAGTAGGAGCTGTGCAGAGAAGTAGAGGTATAGGGGAGTATAAAATCCAAGAAATTCTTCGTAAGTCTACATAAATATCAGGAAACTCAAGCAATGCAGTGTTCCATCCAAAGATGCCTTGTAGACAAAAGCTTGCATCCTTATGGCCAAACTCTTCTCTGCTGGAATTACCTCTCTCTGCTCACTGGGAAAGAGGAATCAGCTATGCTGTTTGAAAAAGAAGACAGACGTGGATTTGAGTTTTCACTCATGTCAGCTTCACTTCACTGAAGTTTCAGCTAAGATTTTCCACAACAAACAACTGTAAGATCAAGGTCTTTGAATAATCTGTCAATGAATGAGTGCAATGACTGCTTGCAGGTATCATGACACATATTGAGCCCGTATCTGGTCCAGGATGCCACAGAAAAGGCTCCATGTCCTTGCTACTGACTTCTCCTGTAGGGCAAATTGTTCTGGCAATAGAAGAGGGTTTGATTTCAATGAATCATTTCCAACCATGGTAAAAATCCAAAGCTATTCTGAGCTACGTTAAACTTGGGTAAGGTCACAATCTTTTAATTAGAATCTATTGACTAGGCAAAATTAAGAGTTACATTAGAGCTAGTTGCTTTTTTTTGGGTTGTTTTGGGTTGTTTTTTTGTTTGGTTGGGATTTTTTTTGTTTGTTTGTTTGTGTGTTTGGGTGTTTTTTTACAGCAACATGTCGACTGGTAAGTTAAATTCTAATGGGCCTTGAGGAGAAAGATCCAGATAGGAACAGAAATACTTCTTCTAGATAGGCTGGCTAGTCCTGCTTCAACAAGAAATGTAAAACAGTATGCTGAATTATTGTGGTTCAGTCTTAAAACACCTTGCTGAACTAAAGCCTGGCTATGCAGGGAGAACCCATACAGAAAAAAGCTCTGTCTCTGTCAGATGGCACATGACACAGGATTTAGGCAAACTGAATTTCCTTCATTTTCCCCTATTTTATATGATTTTTTTTCCCCTTTTATCTTAGGCAGAGCAATGGCTTGAACTGACTCTGTCCTTCTGGCTTTATACGTATCGAGACAGACATCTATAGATAGATGTCAACTTCTATATCTATAATGGAAGCTCAGCAATATCACTGAATATATTAATTATTTAAATTAGTTTAGAAAAGATAATAATATTGAGCAGTTTTATAGAAATAATTTAAAGTCCACTGGAACATATGGATAGGAGCTGCTAACAACTAAAGCAAAAATATTAAATAATATTTGCCATTTTGGGACAGAAATTACATTATCTATGCTCTGTGTGATAATTTCTTTGCATTCATATTCTGAATGTTTACTAGTATATTTTATAGGAAGTCACTACAGTACTTGTTTCAAAACCTCTTCTTTAATGATTATGGATCTCATCCCTTTTGACTTTTGAGAGGAATACCAGATGTTACAATTCCCTGTGGTGGGCCAATTACTTGCTAAATTTTTATTATTTTAATATACATCAAAGAAATGGTTCAACTATGTGAGTCTGAAAAATTTCAGGGGATTTTTTTGTTGTCGTTTTGCTTTTTATATATAACTTTCCAAAACATTCCAAACCTATTCTCTTTCTAGTTTCATTAAAAGAGTCATATGAGCCTGGATTGAGACTTCATTACTCAACTTCTGGCCTGGAGCAAATTTTCTTTAAAAGCCTGGGTGAAAGGAGCTGGAGGGGAAGAAGGGAAAGTAAGGAGGGAGGGAAGCCTCAACAGTGGTAATGCTGACTGAACCTTAACTATAGCATAGTGAATGATGATGCTATAATACAATGCTAACTAAGACTCCTGAGATAAATACAACATCAATTAAAGGCTTGCAGGTGTGTCATAAAGGTGGATAAAAGGAGAGAATGGGAAAGGATTTGTGCCAGCAGACCTTATGGTTTTGTAGTAATTAGTACTCTGTGCAGGTGTCTATCTATTATGACTAACTGACAATAAATCTTGTTTTCTGTTTTGAATATTGCTTTTGTTTCCCAAGTTCCATGCCTGAAGGGGAGAAAGAAAATGACTAGAAGATTAATTATGGCAATGGTTACTCCCAGCAAGACAAAATGGAAAGTAGTAATCCACTGAATGAGATTAAATGTTCTTATTATTATTTTCATATTTTATTTTGATAACAGAAAATTGAAGGCAGGGTAGGTTGTAGGGGGTATGTATGTACTGATTTTTGCACAATAATGGAAAAATAAGTATACTTTGTCAACAGCCTTTCTTCTAGTTCTGTGCGTAAGGCAAATTTTTTTCTACTTCAGCAAACTTGGAGAGGTATCCAAACCATCTACATTTGTGCAGTAGCCTCTAATTCTAAGCACACTGTCTAACTGTAAGTAAATTTTACCATACTGCTATGTTTTCCTTAACCTCTCCATCTGCTCGTTTTTGACACCCCTGTCATTAACTGTCATTTTCCTTTAAATATACAGTGAAGCTGAAAGGCCAGCTCTACATCACATCATTTCAGATTAGGGGCAGTTCCTTTGAGCTGAGCACTGTTTAGGTGTCAGAAAGAAGTCTCTGACCTCTCTTGTACCACACTGCCGCAGGGCCTTAATTAGTACTGACTCCAGCCATTACTGCAGAGAGGACAAAGGCGACCACATCATTTTTCTACTTAGGAAGTTAGCGTCTGACCTAATAACTTGTCCAGGCTTGCAGGACACTGTAATGGCCACACAATGGCACTGGGGATTATTTGTCAGATTCTTTCCTCCTCTAAATGTAGGATAATCAGGGAAGTTAGCTATTGTATCCTTCAGTCTTACAATGGTTATTTTAGGGTTTTACTCTGTTGATTTGTCGTGGAGAAAATGACAGAGAATGAGTCCTGTATTCAGAAAAATAAAGAGGGTGATAACAAAATGTAGAGTGTTTGTTCTGGCTAGAAGTCTGATTATTTAAAATATTACTCTTCTCATAAGATCTGCCCTGGTGCTATTGAGTTTAGTGAAATTTTATCACTTATTTTGTGAAGAGCAAACTCAAGTCCACAATCAAACGAGTTCCTTTTTTCTCTCTCCTCCTTCCTTCATCTCACCCTTCTTCATCCCATCCCCCAGTCTCCTAGCAGAAATTCACTCTCACATAAGAAACATTTTATGATGCTTTTGGCACAGCATTTTTGGTCTGTTTCACTAGAAATTAGACTTATTTCATCAGACGTCAGCATTATCAGTTCCACAGAATCTGCTTAATTCTCCTGTTTTTTTTTTTGGTGACATTCCACTGAGAAAACTTAATGCCAGAATATAATAACGTCTTAATCTAGAACTCTTTTTTTTTATTTTTTATTATTTTTATTTTGTAAATTAAGTAATTGAAATTGCCATAGAAGTTGCACAGTATCACACCACGATCCTTTATTATCAGCCAATGTCACATGCTGCAGCACAGAAGCACACTTTATGCTACTGCAGCAGAAATTACTTTCACTGTAAATGTATTTCAGAGAGTTGATAAGGTGATCTAAAACTTGCAGCAAGCTAAGACTCTGCTGATGATCAGTTTGTCAAGGTATAGATATAATGTATACTTAGTATTTTTTGAAAGCTCTTTAACTGTAATCAATTTTGGCTTGAGGTTTGATATTTGTTCTTCTATGGGCAAGAAGTAATTCTTCCTTCCTGCCTTACACCATTCCCTCTCTCTCAAAAAAAAAGGAAAAAAAAAAAACAAGGTTCTAATTCTCATATGCTTTTCATCTTGGTCTTTGTAATTTCAATTCTAGTTAAGATTATTTTTACCGTAGTGACTTTGAACCAGATTGGAGTCTCAGAAAAACCATAAAGTCACTAGATCTCTAAAGAAATCTCTTCTGAAGTGATCACACAAAGGTAATTACAGTCTTATCAAAGCTGCAAAATGTTGCATAGTGCTTCTTGTGCTCAAACAGCATTAAAGCAATAGAAAACATTTAAATTCTACAATAGGGCCCAAACTGAGTACAAATTGCTAGACTAGATGAGTTTCTTTATAGAGCTACAACATAGGATAAGACTTCTGGGGCTAGACCCTTCAGTCTGTGACAGTGACAGTGATCAAGCATTATTTCATTTAGTCCATGAGCTGAAATAACAGCCAGTAAAGTGTTTCATAGTTCTTTGACTATGTATTTTATATTGCAGTTTCCTTATTTTCTTTTAGATTATCCACATACATTATTTTTTTCTGAGAAGTGGAGGTGAACTTTACCTTTCTGAGCATAAGTAATTCCAGATTCAGAAATAGTCATTTCACCAGAATGATACAGCAGAGAAGAGACCTTCCCTATATGAAGGAAGGGACTTCTAACTTTCTGTGGCTCTCTATGGCTACAGAAGTTTATTCTCCAAAACCAAGAACAGCATCTGCTGGCAGCTATTTCAGCAGTTTAACTAATGATTTTTGCCCTCCATTTGCTGAAGAACAATATCTGGTCTGTGATTTTATTCATAAGTTAGATTAAAATTTTAAAGGACCACTGCCTAGTGACCTTTGCTTTTTAAGGATTGGCAGCTTTATTATGGAAGCTGCATTAAACTGGGAGTTGCTACCCATCATTTTTCCGTTGCACTGAAAGCACTCGAGGGCAGATGGAGAGGAACCTTAATGCAACGTAAAGGCATCCTGGATGCAGAGGTCCCTCCCACCTGCAGTAGAGCCAGTCCTAGGGGTATTGCACACAGCCACGTTCAGCAGTCATGGATGAATGATGAAGAGGGGGATCTCATCTTCCCCTCTGTCATTTATTTAATCAAGATTAAACACATTTTCAGATTATTGGCCATTTCACTGCTTCTCCCCACTGGTAATGAGACAAATGAGTTGCTCTAGTAGAGGGATATGAAACTGGCTGGCTGTGGGTGCAGAGTTAGAAAATAGGGAATGTGGGGAACTGATTTAAACACAAGTCTTTCTCTGACAGGAGACTTCCTTTCTTTTGTGCCTTATGTGGAAGGTTAGAAGTTCCTCTAAGCTGCTTGACTTGCCAAAGTCCAGGATTCAGATTCAGGGAATTGCAAGGTCATAAATGTGTGCTATGGGAAAAGGACCTAAATAATTGAGATCATATTTATGTAAATATATTTAGGTTTAGGTGGCCATTATTTATACGTGTGCACTAAGGGCTGCACATATGGAGAGAAATATATATGGTCATTAATAAATGAAGTCCTATCTGTCTTTGTATGCATATGACTGAGCTTGGGATGACTGCTTTCACAATGTTTTGGGTTTTTTTTGTGTTGCTAGTAACTAATAGACATTTTCTAACTTTCAACAATTAATGACCTCCTGTTTAAGAGGAAAAAAATATTTAGGAAGGAAGAAAAATCAGAGATAAGAACATTCAGGTTTTGACACAAACTAAAAAACGTCCAAGAAAAGGTTGAGATATTTTTCATTTGTGCTTCTGTGTCTTCCTTCTTTTTTTTCCCCTGTTTTTTTTTTTTTAATTTTTTTTTTTCCTTGCCATGTGATAGGGCAAGGAGAGAGTGTCAAACTTAATTAAGTATATTCTGGTTTTTGTTGGTTTGAGTCATAATCTTACTGCTGCTAAAACCTACCTCTTCGGCCTGTGAATAATACTTTTTGTCATGATGGTGTAGTTAGAAGAATCAGATATTTTTAAAGCATACACAGCCATCCTTTTTACTTACTTTTAATCAACTTCTTCTTCTGAACAAGGTATGGAATTGATAGCTGTTATTGATTGCTTGTAGCATTACCTAATCTTCACTAAATGTAGGAAGCTTTTCAGATTTAGAAAGGTGGCAGAAAATGTCTAGTAATGACGCTGCTGGGAATTGAAGCTCAATACTATGGTCAGTATAAAAGTGATATAGCTATAAGAGGTGTTTTATTATGACCCCATTGTTTTTTACTAAATGCTCAAGCTGGAGTAATTTACAAAGATTTTGAAGTTGCTTATGTATTTATCAGCTGTTCCAGTATATAATTTATTTCAATTTACACCAAGAAAAGACTTTTATTAATGATAGTGTGATGAACTTTGGAAAACTACAGAATACAAACAATTCAGTACTGTAATAATGTAGAACAGAAATGGCATTTATGCTTTCAGTACAAAAGGAAGGTGTAAGAAATCATTACTAAAACAGATATAAACGTGACCTTCACTGTCGTTCAGTAATTATCCTAGTCCACAGTATGGTGTTTGTATCATGATTTCCCTTATTTCCTCTTTGTTTTCATTTTTATCTGGGTACTTCACTGGTGAGTAATAGCTAAAGGGAACCCATTATGCAAGGCGAACATTCAGTTTCCAAGTGAATTTGCTTGTAGCTATTGCCACATTTGAACCTCACTAATGTATGTAAATTAAAAACTCTGGTATTCGGATCGCTCCTGTTTGAAATAAAAACAGAATCTGATCATTACAATCTGCAAGCCAGGTATTATCACTGGACCTAGTGAGCCGCTGATGATAAATTGTACTGAATAGCTTGTGGATAGAATATTTTATCTCAGTTCTCTATCACACAGCACTGCATAAAATAAGAATGATTCATCAAGCATGAGAGCTGGTGGTTTATGAAATTCATTGCTCACGGCAAGTGTATTTTTTAAAATTCAAAAGACAAAGCAACTCACAAGGGTTATTTAGTAATCAGTGTGAATTACTTCTAGGTATAAGCCTTAGTGGAAAAAATTAAAAATACATTTGCTGTACAGGAAGCATTATTGCTGTAGGTGCTATAATTTAACTGCTTCTCATCTATAGCTTTTTTGTGTGTATGACCATTTTGGATTCCAGTCCTCCTCCCCTTTATTTTTAAAATTGAGACTGCATAATCAGTTGTAACAGGATTATTACGTCAAACAAGTCGAACAAGTCTATTCTATGCTCTCAGCAGAAACATCTTCAGGGGCTTGTACACCTTAGGCTGCTGTGGATATTTTGTTTATTCAAAAAGACATGTAAAAGGAGAGGAGTAATATAAAGTCATCTTTTCTCCTTCAGATTTACAGTAAGAATGTTTCATTTCTTCTTGTGTATTGATGTCCCAAGGCAGTGTTCCAAATGAAAAGATAATAACTTATGAAGAAGTGTCAAAAACTAATTAAGTTTTGTAACTTGTTTTTCCTTCACATAAAGTATATTTTTCATCACACTGTCCAGTCACATGCTGGGATTCTTGCTAACATCATCACCTGCCAGTCACACCAAGTCTCAGTGGTTCTTCTCCTGTCATTATTTTCAGCATCAATTAATTTTCTTCTGACCTTGCCTTTAGAAAATGTAGCAGGGAATTATCAGTGCATGCTTTGCACAGTCTATTTGGAAGGCATTAGGCCACTGTGTGTATTTGAAAATGGAGTAGGCCAAACATTATATTTTCTCACCTGCAGGGTTGCCTAGTAACCTGAATTAAGGATTTTCACCAAGCCTTCAAGACAAATAGAAAAACTGTAAAGCAGGTTGACCCAGGTGGGAGACTCAGACCCACTGATGTAGATTAGCATTTTGAGTGGGGAAACATAAAACGCAGATCCTCATTAACATTTATTGTGGAAATAGTTTTTGTAATTAAAGCAGCCTATTTTCTCAGCAATCAAAAAAGTATGTGATGCATCATATTTCAGCATTGATAAATATGTGCTACAAAATGCACTTTGTTTTACTTTTTGACATATTATTTGCTTGTGGACTCTCAAAATTGAACACTTATTGAAGGGACTGAGGAAATGTTTTTAAAACATGTAAATATATCTTTGGTGTTCTTGCTAAAAGCATGCACGCTTGCCTATGTTGGGTAGCAATTCATGTAGATACGTTCAGCTTTCATTTAATCACTTCAAGGAACTAAATTCCTTGTTTAATGTATTGCCATTGAAAAGAAAGATTAGTGTACTTTAGAGGTGGGGGTCATTCTTTGTAACGCTATTACAGCTTTGTCCTTGACATGCAAGATTCCTCCAGAAAAGGAAGGCGGGGGGGGGGGGGGGGGGGGGGAGATGGAAATTCTCCCTCAAAGGTACAAAGCAAAGAAGTAGCACAATTAGAATGTCGGCACATAGTGACAGTCCTCTGCAAATGATGGTGTCAGGCCACTGAGGGGCCGAGGGTGGCAGGAGTGACATTCACCCTAGCAAGATGGAAATAAATGCCCTGTTTGATAAAAGAAAACAGACAATTTATGTATACCCTGAAGAGTTAACAGCTAGTGAGCCATTCCTGTGGGTCAAGTGCTGCATTTGCATTTTGATGGGATGTTATCAAGTAATTAATGCACCAGTCAGGATTTATTACCTCAGGAGTGAACTGAAAGGTTCATTACAAAATCGGTTTCACTTGAAGATAGGCATTTCCTCAGAGTTAGCTTTTGACATGTTGTTCCTAGCTCTCTCTGCCTGTGGCAGCAATGGTAGAAGGCCAGTGAGGTGAAATTCATTGCTTAATAAGGGCATTCACTTTGGGTATTCTTGTGATAATAAATGTATACATCAAGGCCGCACTGCCTTGTCAGTTTAATTGCTTCTTGTGCTCCTTAACAAGCCAATCTTAATCAGTCTGGACCATGTTATGAATAATTTAGGGATCAGCAGACTTCATGCTTAATAAGATGTACTAGATTATAAAACTTAAGTGCACTGTTTATAGAAAGCATGCAAAATACTTTAAGTTTTTATTAGCAGCAAGGAAAAGAAAAAAAAAAACCAAAACCAAACACAAACCTAGTAGTAAGTTATTCTAACATTTGCAGTTTGAGCAACAGCTGTGTTTCTTAATGCTGTAACCCCCCTCCACTTTTGTTGAAGGCCCACAGTTCAGCCTTTCTATCCCCCTAAGCTTCCCTCAGACATAATAGGAAATTTGAGTAGGCCATGAGATTAAAGCTCAGAATCGATGGCCAACCAGCAATTGTCATTTTAGAAAACATTCTTTTATCTTTTTAAATGCAAAGCAGATCTTATTTTAAAACATTTTCTGATGGACAAAATTACTTTTTTGTTGGTAGTGGTTGATGGCCTACATGGATTTTAATGCAATTATTTAGATTTGAGATTGGGCTGCCAAACCTGTATCAGCAATAGGGTTTTTAAATGTTTTTCCTTTGTTTAATAATGCAGGTGAAATGCAGAATAGGCTGTAAATCATTTTTACATAAAATGTGAATTATTAAAGTAAAATACATTTTATTTGTTAAGGTAATACAGAAATACATTAAAAAATAACAGAATAGTCTCCAGTCTCTCTGAGCTTATTATGATTTCTCCATTTAATAAGTACTGTTTGATTGAAAAGGAACATTTAACCTTTTTGTTTTAAAAGAATCCTTTGTCCTCCATTTTACCTCAACATTTGCAGGCTGTAAGTCGTCCACAGAGTAATGCATCATTCAGTTTATGACATCTAATAAAGGCCTACTGCAAGCATTAGAACCAGGTGCTTCAACAGTTTTCCTGTCTGCTTGTAGCTGCTTCTGCTTCTCTTGTAGCCTTAATAGGAAAGAAAAAAAAAATAAAATAAACCACCAACAAAAACCCGCAATATTTTTCACTATTTCCTTTTTTATTCCTTTCTGTTTAAACGTTGACACATGCTGACAGCACTATGGTATCATTTGATGTCCGTGTAAGCAATAGCTGCGTGAATTTCTGAACACACAGAGTATTTATTAATATAAATAGAGTTTATTAAAGGCTATGCTTTCAGTCATTAGATAATGTATTAAAATCATGTTATTGTTCAAATACATTTATGAATCGGGAGGATAGGTATCAGTAAATGAAAAACAACTTTAAACCTATTTCCCAACCTATAGCTGGACTATCATACTCCTTTGTTCTTGTGCAGGTTAATAGAGATTGAGGAGATGGGCAGAGGAAAAGCAGTGCAATTTTCTGCTATTTAAGCTTGGCGAAATGGCACTCTTCAGGAAGCAGCAAAAAGTATGAAAGCGTAATAGGCATTTTAAAAGTAGAAGTCCATATAGCTGCTTGAGGGATCCTCAGATTTAGGCATGCATAGAATCATGAATGAGATAATCAGCATTGTGAAATTGAAACCTGTCTGCTGCCTGCTGCTGTTCTTCCCTCTTTCAGTGGAGTGATTTGTAACACTCATCTTCTTCAGGCAAGGCAGCCTTCAAGATTATCCAGAACTGTCAATAGTAATTGCCAAAGTATTTTATTACCTACAGAAAATCAAAGGAATTTTATAACCAACAGTTATCAAGTTTCAATACATGGTATAAAGAGCGCAATTTTAGTTGGAATACAATCGTGTTTGGCTTGCTTTAATGTTCTTGAGACAATTCCTGTGCAATCAACTACAACATTTACTGTATTTAAGCTGGAGGCAAGAATATGCATGTGTGTGTGCAGTTTTAAAAAATTGCATAATGCTTACTAACTTCTGCAAGCAAGTGGTTTTTAATTGCCATACAAACTATGCCTCAGCTAATTACGACTAAAAAGAATGAGGTTTCTATAAAAATCAAGTTGACATTTTGAAATTCTGACAGTAAGATACAAGTTTAACTGGGGCATTCTCTGTCATGAGGTAAACAAAGTGCCTGGAAATCAGCAAAATATGACACTGAAAACATTAATGTTGCAGCTCTTATTATGTTGTCTGAATATTATTGCTATGTGAACTGCAATTGTGATTTTCAGACACTCACTTAACATGGTTGTTAAGCTATAGGGTCATCCATGATTCAAAGCTTTTCAGATGCCTAGTTTCTTACTCACGTTATGTATGAGTGAGGACTGCATGTTCTGTCCAGCAGTGTTTTTCTGAGCCACGCACCTCACTTTCTTTTCCTGATACCAGTCAAAAGGAAGGTGTGACTGTCTGAATGACTCGTGGGAGAAAGTTCAGTTTCTATTTTTGACAATGTATTTCACCTCTACTTCATAATGTCAACACTGCAGTGACATGACTATCTCTATGGGTTCTTTTAAAAACAAATGCACAAATTTATTTGTGAAAAATTAATTGACATGGGGAAATACATCTTCTTAAGTCCCAGACAAGATGGATGCACTTGCATTTTGAGATGTGCACAGGATTTTATTCACGGCACCAAAAAGCAGGTATCATTTCTACTGAAAGGCTCTGCTGAAAGAGAAATAAACCATGAAAAAAATTTATACTACTACAGCCATGAAGCCATGAGCATAAAAGAGAGCTCTCCTTTCAACTGTGAACCTCCTTGCTCTTTCTACATAAGCTTTTTTTTTTTCTAAAAATGGCATATTAATTAAATTATTAATTGTTATTGAAAGGGTAAAGTACTTTACCAAGAACCTCCTTTCATAATATGGTAATAGATGAAAAATTTAGCAAAATGGTAATTAGGGAAGAGGTTATTTATATACTATTAAAATGCTGATGTTGTAATTATCAGAGACTTATTCAATTACACTGGGTAATAGACATTTTTAATATAAGGAAGATCGCTAGCATGCTGGAAATTTCCTAAGATGAAACTACATTGAACTTTGTATTTTTTTCAATCTTATAATTGATACTAGGGTTGGGTTTTTTTTGTGCTGTACAGTGTATGAAACATGCATTGATATGTTATTCCATCTAATATTTCCGAGTGGATTACAGAGGTGTATTTTATACTTGCATTAGCCAGAATTGTGCAGATGTTTAAGCACCTCAGCAGAAACTCACTAGCCTCACCTGCACATCCTGCAAGGAGGAATATTCAGGGCTAATACAATAACAAAATTACATTTTTTGTTTACTTTGACCTGTGGGTTTGAACTGAGTAATGACAGGACAAGTTGATGTTTGCACTTTTCTGGGTCCAGAACTTAATATTTAAACTAGATAAGTGCAAATGCTATTCCTTTTAGCCCCTGACTTAGAACATTGTCCCATTGATAAATCCGGAATTGGCAAAAGCCATAACTAAGTGTGTAGTATGGGAATTTTGTCACTGTAACATATAATTTAAAAGTATTGTTCTTTTTGTTTGATTCATTTTATCTTAGACTTTGCCACTTGGTAGTATATTTACTGTAAGCATTTTAGAAGTCTCATTAATACGTTTATTGAAGGAATATAAACAGTACAGAGGAAGCATATACCATATTATTCCAAATACTGCATAGCTCAAGGAATTGTTAGTGATCATTTTTCTGTTCACATGTAGGATCATGGAGACTGTCATGATAAAATGGTGATATGTACATAGGGCTGTAATTCCATTTTCTCAGAAGAGGAATAAAATGTCTCCAATCCTAAATTGATTGTAGCGTTGGCATGTAAAGATTCAGAGCATATGAACAAAAAATAATTCTGTCTGTGCAAAGCTGTACTACAACTTATGTTAATCTAAAATGTCTGGTAATAAAATTAAGTTAATCTTTTTTAAGTGTTCTTTTTCCTTAAAATATCCAGAAAGCAAGTTGTTGGAGGTTTTAAAACAGGAGGGAGACGCAAAAGTGGGTATTTGTTGATTATAGTTCAGATATATCTTTCTGCTAGAACATAGGGCCTGACAATGCTCCAGTTAAAATCGCTTTAGCACTAGCACAACTCTGTTATATTAGTGCAACTAACCTTATTTTCCACCAGTTTGAATGAGAAAATCATAACCATCTCTCATTACTAGAGAGAAATAAATTGCATTTCTTCCTTAAATCTTTGTTTGTTCAAACACTGTACTGTTGCATTTAACATTGGATTAGATAGGGTAAGAGGAAATACTGAGAAATTTTACAGCTGTATTTGTACAGAGCTGCATCTGATTGCCACCTCCTGTAGTGTGAGCAGTGGTAAGTGAACTGTTTCTGTGTTGTTCACTCACTCTGTCAGATCGAAACTCAGCTCAATAGCATTAAACTAGTTCCCATTTGAAAGATTTGTCTTACAAAACCCTGAAAACTGCTCTGAACATGCATACATTGATTTTGTTGCTGGAATCTCCTGAGCTTTGATGAAAAGGAAACTCCACATGCAGGTGAAATAGGGTTTACCTCTTCAATATTAAAAAGAGAAGATTAAGGATTTTTGTTCAGCTAAGGCTGAACTAATCAGTTGGCATGCAAGGGTAAGAGAGTTGGCCTAACACCTATAATATGATAATGTTATTTTCTGTAGTTGAACAACAAGTTCAAATGTCTCCAATAGCTGCTTCTGAGTAGCTGTCTACCATTATTCCCATTTGCACAGCTAATTGAATGTCCTGGGGTGCATGTGTAAAGGTTTTTCTTTTAGCCACAGAGAGAGGTATTTGTCATGTACTGTGGAAAATTTGTTTCATTTTTGTCCTGGAAAAGATGCAACTGTTATGTCAATTTACAGAAGAACATCTGAATGATACTATTCTAAATGCTGAGCAGTTTAGTATTCATGGAGGAGATAAAGCATTTTTTGTAATCAGAAGTTTAGTTCCATTCCATTTGGTTCTATTAAAGCATAAAAATAATGGAGATGAGTGATTTTCACAAACTTTCATGTTTTGCTCTAAAGAAAAAGAAAAGTTCTTTCAGGCTTATAAGCTGAAGAACCTTTTTTTTTTGTCCTTGCTACATACATCTCCTGCACTGTACTTGCTGTTACCGTAGCACATACAACTGTGAATTTTTGTCGAAGAAGAAGAGTGGGGTATCCTTAGTTTGCATGACTAATCATTGAGAACATCATCTTAGGGAATACAATAGTTTTTCACCTTCAGCTGTCCCATGTGCCTTTCTCTTGTATTCATCTGTGAAAATTCAGGTAGCACAAACATTGTCTGAAATTGTGCCACATGTAATGGTTTGAGAGATGTACAGGGAGAAGGCAGTAATCTTTTAAATGAGCTAGCTATGCTGTAAGATATCATAGCGTGCTACAAATATATCTAAACCCAAGTCTTATCAGCTGTGCTTCTGATCTGTAGCAAGAAATGCAATAACAAAACTGAAATGAATGCTACAGACAGATAAAGCTAGATAAGAGATTTTCAGAAAATAGATGACATTTATTTTCTGTCATTTATAAAAATCACTTGATTTTGCCTTTTAGGTATATGTTGGTTGCATTCTTGTACAGCATGGTTCTTCTTCAGCAGATCTGTTCCCCTGCTATTGTTAAAGTGAAGTCACACTCCAGAAACAAATGGAAGTCCAAAAAAAAAAAGTGTAGCTTCTTAATCACATCTCATAGTATTTAAACTAATGATGGCTGATCTGGAAAACTAATTGATGTTGATGACTTAGCCTTACTTCAGTCTGAACATAGAGCACAGATGACAAGAAAAACAAGCTCTGGAATGACTCACGGGACTAGAGGATTATTCATCTAACTTAATGCAGTTGTGAATAATTTTCAAGTCCTGCTGTAAAAATAATGTGTAAATTCTGCTTAGTAAATTTGAGTTAAAACTCAAGTGTATTTGATGACTACATATATTCTTAAAAGTATTTAGTACTTTATTGCCAGAGAAATATTTATTTTACTACAGCATTTCCAGTTTTCTCAATTTAAGAGACTCTCAATAGCACACCTATAGCAATTCTAAACTGAGGAATTTAAAAGCAGTAATGACGAGTTTAGGCCAGTTGAGATTTAAAAGAAGGCTGCTGGCATTTCAGAATTATGTTATTCTTTTGGAATTCATTTCATACTGTGATTCTGTTATACCAAGAAATGTTAGTTACAAGGGTAGAAGCAGAACCAGTAGCAGGGTTTTTTTTGTTTTCCTAAGCCAATCCATAAAGATGCCTCTTCAGCTCCTTGATGTGATAAGGAAGTGTTAAATCAAAGTGGATCCTTATTCTGCATCTTGAGACAGAATACTGCTTAAGCCAATTGTTACTATTCCTGAGTGTTTTAGACAGTGAACCATGCATCTCTCTCTGCACTTCAGAGAAGATTGTAGCCGGCATCCTGTGCCACCTGCTATCACTTAATTAATATAATCATCTAATTTCCAGTTGGAAATAATGGCATCATGCACTTTTTAGTTATTGTAACCATCATAATATATTCCAAATTATGTTACACTTACATTATGCGATTTAGATATTTTAGGAGGGGGTATTTGCTTTGCATTTGCACACTGGTCTTTCTGATCTTGACTCCCACCTAGCAGCAAAAGGTCATAACCAGTTTTATGCATTATTATGATCCTAAAGATATCAGTGATTCATACCATAACTCTGCAAATGAGCCATTGGTAAGTATGATTTAACATTTAGTGCACAGAGAGGAGAAAAAATAATGAAAGCAGCAGCTCATCATAATACATTAAGGACCCAAGTTGCAAATACCTGATTTGTTAGCAAAATCTTTTTTTTTTAGAAAGAAAATGTTGGTAATCATATATGCAAGTTTAATTTTATATACTTTGTATTTTGGATTCTCAGTTTAAGGTATGATCTCAGTTGATCAGAACAGGTCTTAATGTTTAAACATTACTATATTGAAGCATTTTTTTTCCTCCCGGAGATTACATCACAGCAAATGAATAGATAATAAATGGGTCACTTTAGGGCAGCTTCATTTCACTGGACAGTTCTGGGCTATGAGGCTTCAAAAACAGAAAGAGAGAGAAAAAGAGAAAGAAATAGGCAATGACATGAAGAGACACAGGCAACCTGAGCCACTGTCAGAGTTAACCCTCCTCCATTCCCAATGAATTTCTGGCTAAGCAAAGCACTGCCACATATGTATTAGGCAAGGTTATTACCACTCTGCTCTGTAAACATGCTGTGCCTCCTGGACATCTTCTATTTTTATTTCATTTGTGTGTTATATCTTATATGTAAATCTAGGCTGGCGAGAGTCAGGAAGCCATAGCATTGGGCCAAATTCATTCCAGGTGCAGTTCCAGGTCCATTGACTTCAACAAAATTACACCTGGGATGAATTTGGTCTATTATTAACTATAGAGATTACATGTCCAGCTTCCTTAGTATACTAAAACACACAGAATACATATACATAATGAAGTATGTAATTACAGTCCTGGTTTTAATTTGTGTTCCTAAGTGTGCTGAAGTTTTTGCACATGTTTATAGTTATAGCTATGCTATTGTAATATATTTTTGTTTAGTACAAATATATTTGAGTTTTTCTGTAAAACAGAGATACACATTTAATGTTTACTTTCCAAAGTCTTAGTAAGTCTTTCAAAATCCATATGATGGCTGATTCCATAATTACTATATTAAGTTAAATTGTATTGGCTTAAATATCACATATAAATACATATATATGTGTGCAACGCATCCTGATACTGCCACTTAAAAATATTCTGCAAACAATGACCTAAAGCTCTTACTGATTATATGTTAATCAATATACACAAGTAGGTGATCTTGTCAGAGTTGGTAGGAGCCAATAGAACTGTTACCTATCAATATTAAAGATTTCATTCATTTATACATTTCCTGTTCCAAACAGTACATAACAACTCAGTTGACAGAATTTTTTTTCTGGCCAAAAATGAAAACTAGGCATTTTTTTAAAATGGGCTCTTCCTCCATCAGGAGCTGTAAAAAGCATAATTATGACTTACCTCTGTATACATCTTCAAATTCTGTTCATATCCCCTCTATCGTTTTGTACATTCCTGCATCTTGCAGTATTACACACTGTGAAGACCTAGTAAGCGAGTTAAAGTCAGATGACGCTAACGAATCCCAGTGCAAATGACTGAATCAATAGGAAACCAGCCACTGCTGTTTAAGTGTATCGATAAATGTACCTTTATTTTCTCTTGAATGGATAAGTGTCGCAGTTAAGAGTCCTATGGATCTCTTAATTGAAAGTTAATTTTAAATCAATAAAGAGAGTCATTTAAATATTGATCAGTCCTTTCTACACGAATTGTTAGCTGATTTTTTTTTGAAACAACTTTGTTTAAATGCAATCAATAGCCCACAATCAGTGCATTCCATAAAAAATTGACAGATGTTCCCAAAATGCCCGCTAGGCATAATCTTATCTGTTTACATATGTGGCATAGATATTTCAGCCCTATTCAAACATACCTAGGTATTGATGGCAGAAATGTGTTCTTCTTAAATACTAAACGGTGCTATTAAAAGACATTCTTCCCCTTGTTTTTCATTAAGGAGGTTTAAAATTCAAGATTTCTTGGATTTCATTTGATTGTACAAGTAATATTGCTGTTGGTTTATTAATGCAGGCAGACTGCAAAAGAAGAATGCTCTTGTTTTGCACACAGGGAAAAGAGATAGAAACATTTATCTGAAGCACATGTACTCTGGAATTTGTGTGTCATAATTCATCAGATGTGTTACTATATGCAAAATAATATTTAGCTTTTAATTATATAGACATTTCTCTGCACAGTGTGTATGCACATTAACTAGTTCTCATTTTAGCTTTATTTCTTGGATCTCATCTCTCTTTCTCCACAGCTGCTTATAGCCAGACTTTATTTCATTTCAATTTGACAAAGCACACTGTAAAGTTAAAAGAATACAAATTTCATTTCATGACATTTGTTAAGATTAACTTAATAACATAAATTTAGCTACATGTGGCTTTCAACTTTTCAGCAAATATGACACTCTTCTAACCTGCCTTCCCACAACACTATTAGTAATTTGCCCATAGTGGCCTGCTACAACTTGGTTTGTCACACCTATTGCTGAAGTCAGACTGGACAGGCATATGAATTGCTTTTTTTCTCCTGCACCCTCTAATTATAAAGTCATACTTTAATGTACACAACTCTGAAGTCCTGAAGTTGTCCTTTATTATTACTTTCCTTAGTTTTCAGTTTTCAAAACCAATGCATTTTAATGAAGGTTTGTACTTCTAAGTAATTAAGCCTTTTTTTGAAGTATGAGAGGATAATTATAACGAATCTCAAAATTATAATAATACAGTTTTGTCAAAAGTAGCATTTTTATTTTCAGCGATCTGACTTAAATATAAAATAAAATTTACTATTATTTTGACTGACATTTGACTGAAAAGTATCACGATAATTTTATTTGCTTCCTAAGTGACAAACAAAAAATTAAGTCCCATAATTACAACTGTTTATGACATGTAGTAATTTAAGGCAGAAAATAATAAGCAAAATATGTTTTTTCAAGACTACTATTTAAGGAGAATAGGAGTTTCCTGGGGAAATAAAAAAAAATCTGTTGTGCAGTATAATTTACTCTATTTTTGCTATTGATACAAATGCTTCTTGCTGTTCTGAAAATCCACTATTTTTTAATTCAGCATTATTGTCTGCTTAATGCAACATTTCAAAACCATTTTATTCCTTTTTCTGTTAGAAAAGCCATATGAAAAGGGAAGATTGCAAAGGTATCATTGGTTCATATGCATACAGGTTCAGCATGTGCGATGCTGTTTCTAGGATCGGCCTTAAGATGTGACTGATAGATCTTATTTGTCTGATAGAGTTGACCAGGGAAATAGAGCTACAGCTGGTTACTTCATTAGGTCCTCTCATTGATTGAACCCTGCTGAAGTGATGCAGCAGGCTCCTGAGATAACTGCTGGTAATAGAACAAAATGAATTCTTATCACAGAGATTGGAAAGGCCATTAACCCTGGCCTCCAATGCTTTTCAGAGGTCACAGACAGGAAGCCAAGCGGTGACTGGGAAAACTGTTTTCTGTCTAACTACAGGTCATGTTAGAGGGGGTGTGTGACTTTTTTACCCTTCAGTTTCTGTACAGATGAAACTGTTATACTGGCAGATGTTAATAATCAGCTGTAAATAAATATTGGAAGCAGAAGAAGAAAAATGAGAAAGCATGGGAATTTATTTCAATAAATATTTAATAAAAGAGCAATTGTTACTGTGATATTTACTGCCAGTTCTGCTGTAGATTTTTGCCTAATACTTTTCCATATAAATTGAAAAGAGAAATACATAGAGGCACTTAAAAAAGGAAATTTAATATGCTTTTATAGAAAAATACCTTTCCTTCCTTCCTTCAAAGATGAGGATTATAATTGCCTGCTGCTTGCCTGCTTGCCTTATTTGGCAAGCCTATCACCAGTTCATCTGTGAATTAGTGCAGGGCGCTGTTTGCCTTTCACCTGGTTGAGAAGGGTATATATCTAAGTAACAGTCCTATAATTTACATTTAATGCAACCTTTCAATTGACCAAGAGCCCACAACCTAAGCCCCCATCTCACAGCTGAGGACTTTCCCACATTTGTCAAGTCAGTGCCACTCCAGCATCAGCCAGGAGAAATCATCCGTTTAAAGCCTGGAGCTGCACATGACGAGTTTTCTACCGCTCATGAAAAATCCAGTCATGGCAGAGGCAGCTTTGTGTGTTACTTGCTTGACTCTTGCCTTGAGCAGCAGTGTCATATTATACACATGGATTAAGAAAATATAGTGGGATGCATCTTATAAAATAAAATGGAACATTCTCTTTTTATTACTGACATACATAAGGCAATGCAGATATGTGATGTAGGTTGTTTTTAGCAGTATGTTGGTGGCTTCTATCCTGGTGATTGTGATTTAATTTCAATGTCTGTGGTCATGTGGTATTCTCTGCCGGAGCCAATCTTTCACAAGGAGCAAGTTCATTTAAATGTAAATGGGGTCCTGTGGATGGAAAAAACTACATACTTCATGTCTTCAGCGACCCACCCAAGCATTTGGTTTGGCCTTCCATGCATAAATAATAACAAGAAGGTATGCTGTCATTGCCTTGCTTGAAACATCAGAAGTGGTTTGGCACAGCAAAAAAACGAAGTACTAAAAAGAGATTGGTTTGGATAAACTCACAGTTCAAATTCTCATCGTGATTAAACAGTGTAAAAAAAAAAAAAAAAGGAAAAAAGAGAGTTATGGAGTTATTTTGAGGACTTGTGAATTACAGGAACAGATGAAAACCACCTCAAGCTAAGAACATACCATACCTAAAAATACTCTGAAGTAGCAGAAAACTTGTCATTTTGTTAACTTGAATGGATTTTTGCTCTTAATTGTTTGTAGCAATTTGCAAGTGTGGGATGAGAATGTGGTGTAAGTGGTAATATAATTAGCATTATTTTAACATAAAAATGCAAACCTACATTTTCTAAGTAGTTACCTTCCCTTCCACTGAAACATAAAAATGTATTACATAACTCTAAAGTATGTGTGGGTTTTTTTAGTGTGTTATTAAATATGATAAAATAGAATGCTTTTTTTTTATTACTGATGTATACAGGGAGATATGAATGCACACCTTTTTATCAAAATCTTAGTGGCATATATATTTTCATACTGCTGAACTCATGTGTTGTCTTCTCACAGAAATAGCCAGGTGTATTTCAACAGAACCGAAAAATCTCCCTTATAAATTTCCTTTCCCACCAAACAAAATCATAGACAGCTTTTCATCTATGGGGATGAATACATATATTTTCAGAATTATTTCATTAAAGGCACGCTTTTATTTATCTCATTTATTAAGAATGCTATGTTCTGTTGCAGATGTTTGAGGATATGGCACATAGGCCTGGAATCTCAGTGTATGATACCTTTGGTGAAACTCACTTACGAAACATTCAAACTTCCAGTTAGTTGTGCTCTGCTCTAGGAACTTAGCAGGATTTTGACTTTGTTCCAGAGTACGTTATAAGGGACTGGCATTTACTATTTTCAGAGATTTCTCCACAATATTTGATAAGCTTTTGTCTTCTTTTTATAAATTAGCATTAGTTCAAGATGAGCTAGATTTAAGCAGTACAAGACTTGATATCCAGGGTAAGAAACAGGATATTAGTGTTTATGTTACTCAGCTATATTAGGCGTAGCTGTGAATCCAATAATTTTATCTTGCCAGCTTCAAAACCTAAAATGTTCACCTGTTGATCCCTCTTCCTTTATTTCAATGAGCTGGTTAAGTAACAATAACCAAAGGTGTATGTTTAGTTTTCACAAAGATTCCAGTGAAATAAATACATTATAGATACATAGTAGCTGAGCTAATACATTTTTCTATCTGACATGTTCACTACTGGGGGAATGTATGTGTTGTGCTGTTTTTCATTATTCAGTTACATCCCATAAAGACTGTTTTCCACAGAGCCTCTTAAGTCTTCTAGATATACTTGCTGACAATCCCATATTGTTAGAATTTTTTAATTAAAAAAAAAAATCGAGCTCTAATGCTGTCATGGCAATTCAGAGTTATAGATGCTTCCAGTTTACTTCTATCAGAAATCTTGGCAGCACACGATACCTGAAAGGTGATGTTATTGATTGCAATGTGGACCTGTGGGTTGTTTTTTGGGTTTTTTGTTTGTTTGTTTGTTGTTGCTTATAATATGTAAAATTATTTTCTCAAGTGCCTTTTATTTACCATTGTGATTTGCAAGACTTACAAAATTATTGGAGAGACAAGTCCACCTCCTAATTCACTAGTCTAAAGGAACAGGCTTGAAAAAGCAATGCAAATGTCAAGCACTTCATGAGAGAAAGCAAATCCTATGGTAGGTGGTGCTAATGTTATATAATGCTTGAAGGTTTTTGAAGGCACTTTTACAAAGGTGGCATAGCAATTGTGATATAGAAAATAATCTAAAGACCACTCATAGACTAACAGTGATACTGTATTTGAGAAAATATTAGGTTCCTATATATAATAATCAGCTATGACAGGGAATCACCACATTGATTAATTTTAAGGTAAATTAGAGGAGACTTTGAATAAGGCCTTTAGAAAGAAGGATCTCTTGGCTAATTTTTGTTAAAATAAATTGATATGGTTCTATCAAAATAACAGCATATGTCATGGATATTGTGAAAATTATGAGCATCCTTTAGTCTCCTCTTTTTTTTTTTTTGTTGTAGAAAATTTAATGGTATCCTCTTTTGAAAATGATTGAAAATCCACTTAAAAATTGGCAAACAAATATCAGCCTTTGCTCAAAAAATGACAAAGGGAAAGCTTTTCCCCAGAAAATTGGTCACAGCTTTATTAATACAAATAATCAACTGCAGACAACCAAGAATTTAGTGCCTGAATTTGTATTTTGTAAGATGATATCTTCTTGTAACATTAACATTTCTCTTCAAATCCTGCAGCTATATATCTGACTAAGGTACCCAAAGGACTAAAAAAGCCAGTTGCTCACATGTGCCAAATAATTTGTTTACAGCCAGCTTGCTAGAAAGGAATTAAGTCCACTTTGCTTGCAACCATTTTCAGTTTGGGAGGTAATGCATTTGAGCCTTCTTGAGGTCTAATTACCGAAGCATAAAATCCTAAATATGGATGGAACGACAGAATTAATAATGTCTTGCCCAGGTAGGGAGACAGGATGCAAGTTCCTAACTGTACCTGGAACTTCTAAGAGGCTGAACTGGCTCTGGATTTAAGTTGATGTTTCTGGAAACTAAAAATTAGGTATGGCGGTTTCTCCAGAAAACTGACACATACACAGGCACTACTGTTTTACTGTTGCACTTAAGGTACATCTCATCATATTTTTGTAGACCCTACAATAACAAATGGAATTTCTGGTTTTGTTTTCTTGCACCTGTAGGCTTTGATGAATGCTACACTTTTTTTTGCTGTCCATGTACAATTTAATCAATATTACAAATGCTCCCTTGTGGTAGGCGTGACAGTGGCAATAAAGTGAAATTTCTACAGCTTTTACCCATTGAAATTCTCAGAGGGCAAGATTCTTATAAACTTCACTTTGCTTCCTCTGTAATAGATTTAATAGCTCCATTCAGGAAGAAAGTGCGATGTGCTTTCTTATCTTCAAACTGTAGATAGTAAATTGAGCTTTACTCTCTTTTCAGCTCTTTAAAATATTTTTTTTACATTCTTTTACCATGCGTGTTAACAAACGTACTTAACTCCAGAATTATAGTTATGTCCCAGTGTGACTCTCCATTTGAAAATGGGGGCATTAACTGAGGTAAATTTCAGACATTCCCAATATTTATGAAACTGGTGTAATTTAGGTCAGCTTGGGGTGGTTTGGAATACCTTTTTCTACATATGGGAATTGCCAATATCTATTCTGAATGAACCAGCTACACTGGCTCTCTGCCATGGGGCATCCTTTTAATTTTAAGGCTTTCCTCCCAGCTATTTAAACCTTCTTTTAGGCATCTGTATGATGCTGAAGCAATGAAAAACAACCTTATCAAAAACTAAGATCTGGTCTTTAGTCCCAGAGTTCATTATAATAGTTTAGAACTTGTGTTGTGTGCTTCTAGTTATTTTGGTGTCCTCGATTACAAAGAATTACTGTATTGTCTTCTTCCTTGTACAATGCATCATTTGGGCTCAGCAGTCACTAGCAGAGTTCTACTTCATTCTTCATGACTGATTATTCGTCTTATTAAATTCTACCCTAACAAAGAAAGTCTTGAAACATTGGAATCGAAAGAGGTAGAGAAATGTTCACACTTCTAAGAAGATACGCAACCAGTTTTAGCCTTTATTTATATTATATTATCATTTCTGTTGCCTTTAAGCTCTTTCAGTGAAAAATAAACAAACAGTAGGAGGAATATTAAATAAGGGGTTTAGGCAAATTAGGCTAGATAAAAAAACTATAAAAAAGATTCAACACAATTCAAATGAAACAGCAGGGTTCTAAATGATACTCCACATCTATGAAACTGGTATGTTGCTTCACTGTTACTTGGTAGGCCAACTGTTTTCATTTTATGTACCATAAAATTATTCTAACCGCATTTCTGCTTAAACAAGGGTGGGGACACTTTAAAATGGAACAGGCTGTGTACTGTTTTCTTAATCATAGGAGCTCTAGAATAATTATCAAACAGTGTTTTCCACAGAGTTGATCTATAATTCATCTGAGGAAGAAAACATCTTTCCAATAAAAGATTTTTTGTCCTCAATTTTTCAAGGGTTTCTTTTTATTATTGTCATTAACCCAATTATCAAATTTCACAAATTCTTCACTTCTCAACTGCTAGCCTTCATAGGCTTGCAGCTGGAGGGAAACAAACATAGGTGGAGGCATTCAGTGAAAAGTTTTTTACAAGGGTTACAGTTTTTCTAAGTTACAGCCAAGGGAATTTAATTGGGGGAAGGCTTTTGGAGAGTGGCTTGTATTTTTTGACAGTTTGTAGTATTTTCAACTCCATAACTCAACAGTCATGAGACTGTATTAATATTCCTGAGATTTATAAAGCAGTCAAATTTGAATTATCTGTGAATAGATTACCTGGGCTGTGGCTCAACCGGAGACTATCTGCTGCCCACACCACTGGTGCTGCCCATAGCTGCAGAATACATGACACAAAATAAATATTGCTCTATCAGGCCTGCTCTGCTCACTGCAATTTAATGCTGTTCCTTCTTTCCATAGGTAGCTGTTTACAAGTGAAAGCAAGTGAATTACTTCAAAAGCATACTAAATGTGTTCTTATAGTGTAGTTTACATATAGTTTTGCCTTATTTAAGTAATCCCACATCTGTAGTACCCTTGATAACTGCAAGTTGATTATAACACATTTGTGTTTGAGTTTTAGGCTTTCTTTTTGCTTAAGCATTTAGAAATGGTGATATTGGTTTTCGGATTGTTTCTTCCTCTTCTGTTCTCCACACAATTATGACAGTATCTTATTCTGCTTTATTATCAAGTGAAAGTTCACACACTTGCATAATTCTGTTGCATAAACCATCATGAGACTTTTAATAAAAGTTCCAAAAACTGAGGACTCTTCATACATTTCTGTAACAAGACACATCTTCCATGTTGCCAGCAGTAATGCACATCTATAACTTAGCTCGCAGAAGCACCCTCTGACTTTGGTAGTTAAAGGCTAAGCAGCAGGGCTTGACTTCCAGTAGAGGGCCATTATTTTGCCATGAAAGAATGACAGAAGTAGGACTGAAAACAATTTTCTGTGAAAACTTTTCAATTTTGAATGCAGGAATATATGAAAGAAGTCTTCATTAGAGTTCAGTCAGCAACTGCATCAGAAAGCAATTCATTGAAAACAGATGAACCTGTGTGCTGTCTTTTAAGTATTTAGCAATTTTACTTTCACCCATGATTTTTTTTTTCCCATTAAAAACTAGGGGTTGAGTTCAAACTTAGTTTTGTTGAGTTTACAGTAGTCTCAAGTGATATTTCTTACACGATTTTCAATAACTAACTTGCAAAGAAGACAGTTGAATCAGATTCCATTTTCAGCTTGATTCTCTTTAAGGTATGGTAGCTGTTTTTTTCAGAAAGCTGAAATATACTGCAGGCCCCCAGATGTACCTTCAGACCAGTCCTGGTTTTGTTTTATTTGGAAAGGCAGCATGTATGGGCTTGTAATAGCTCACAAAACACTGTTGGAATAGGGTTGTTTTTTTTTTCTGTTTCAAAAATTGACTTAAAAAGTCTTAGTTAAATGAAGATAACAACTAGGTTTTTTTTTAAATTGATACCTGAATTTTCTTATCCCAGTGATGCAAAATGGTTTTATTTAATCCCATGACTGATGTGTTCCAGTGTTCAGCTAGTTCTTTCTTTTCGTATTGAAGCATCTAACTTCCCTAGTTAGGACCAAGTAAAAAGTTTTATACTTCTGATTCCTTGTGTTCACAGTTTCTGTTGAAGTCAATTTTTTCAATTAATTCTTCTTTATCTGTATAGGTATATATATATATATAAACAAAATGAAGTTCAACTTTTTATCAGCTTTGTGAGGTGGTATTCAAAAGCAGTGTTTCATACTTGTATGCATAGATCTTGGAAGCGGCACAGGCCATGCAAGCAATTTAACCTTAGTTATCCTGCCAGGCTGACATCCTCTAGAGATAACAGAAATGTACATATGGTCCCTCTTAGCTGTCAGCTTAAACATGGCATTTGTTAGTCTGACAAATTGTATTCCGTGCATGATGGCATCAGTGAAGAATGTCACCTCATTGTCACAGTCCAAAATAGAAACGAACTCAGAAAAACCTTGGCTGAAGTCTCTTCCTCTTTCCTCATCATTTTTAGATTGTACCCAGTATGTTTATCTGTGCTGATGCTGGTATTGAGTATGTCAAGTGTGCTGGTCTAACCAGATGTATGAACTTTAGAAAAGCATCTGGATGAATAAAAATTACAGCCTGATGACAAATTCCTGCCCAAATAGTGTTCATACTAAATAAGTAATGCCCTATTTCATCTCCACAACAAATTCTGAGGAGACTCACTTCTTGGTTCCCCAGCCTGCTCTTGTGAGACAGAGTCTGTTAAAAATACAGTGGGCAAACAGCCTTGAATCTAGTTTCTGCGATGAGTTGAACTGGAGCACTTCTTCTTAGCTATGAAATACATTTTAAAAGGTTTTATGAGTAGCAAGCAGATAAATATGCTGTACACACAGGAAAGAAAGAGGATCCCTGCCCAAGTTTCTTTTGAGTACCAAGCTTCTTTGTTTTTGAGGGGCTTTAGGAAGAAAAACATGGTGCCTGCGCTAATAGCTTCATCTTGCATCCTCACAGTTATCTAAAATGCTTGTGCAGTATTTCATGTATCCCCACCTAAGCAGATCTGACTGACTGGACAGATCAGGAAAATAAAGGTAGCCAACTAGGACTGTGCATAAAATACAGTTAGGTAATTTTAACAGAATTTACTTTAAAAAAAAAAAAATTCTTAGAAGATTTTAAAAAAATTAAATGAATCAAGATCTTTTGCCCACCTCTTCAAAAGAACTCAACATTGTATGCTCAAATGCTGCTTGAGACTAAAAATAGAAGTCTTTAAAGATGTGTGGATTAACTATACAGTAAGCAGCAGATTTTTCCTTTCTTTTATTTATGAAGGTGCCTAAATTAATCTTGCTTTTATAATAGGCAACTTCATAGTTTTGGTTGTTTGGTTGTGGGGTTTTTTCTGATTGTGGAAGTTATTTGCTGCTTATTTCACATCATGTTCCACTTTTCAAGTGAAATACGGCTATAAAAGAGTGGCTATTATAATCCCCAGACCTCAAAGCCCAGCACACATGCTTTTGTGAACACAATTTGAAATGAATGGAACTTTCTCAAATGTATTTGTAGGTTAGTGTGCGTGGGGAATATATGTTTTATGAGGACTATAAAATCTGCTTAAAGGCCAGGTGCTGACCGTCTATTTTGCACTGATAAAAATCCTCTGTGCCCTATGTATGGGGTTTTGCTAATTTTTCTGAGATTATGTAGAATCTTGAAACTGCTCTGCTTTCATTTTATGGGTGTTGAGATAAAACTCAGCACTTCTGAAAATCAAGCATTGTGTGTTCCATTATGCCTATTTTTCTGTAGCATGACATCTGAAATTCTGAACTTCTGGGAGTACCCTCACTCAAACAAAGCCAATCTATGTCAATATTTTACAAAGTCCCTTTTTTTTAATTTTTTTCTTCATTCTTTAACATAGTGATAACTGTGGAGCTAATTTATGCTGAAATGACCAAAACATCTTGTTTCAAAAAGAAAACAATAATTTTCACAAGCATACCACATCTGCTCAACTGTAATTGTGTCTCATCTTTCCTTGTCTCTTTCCATCAGAAGAGAAGCTGCAGTATTTTTTTGTAATTACAACATGTATGCATTGGCTAGTGCATGTCTGAAACCACTGTTTGCAAACTCCAATAAAATTATTGAATTTCATCAAAACAAGGCACAGATATATGCCTATACATGGAATAAAAAGAAGACACTCTACACTTACTATAATAGTTGCTAGTTAGTGCACTATTCCTAAATTCCTAAATCCTATTCCTAAATTATCTAAGAATGGGTCTAATATGGTAAAGTGAATTAGTAAATTGTTACATTTCTATGTGAGGTTTTATTCACACCACCTCCTTGAAATTCAGCCTGATTTGTGCCGGAATATCTTTATCTTACAGTCTACCCTTATACATTTAATGACTTTATATGTTACAGGTATGTTACATGTTTAGATAACAACATCTGTAAGTATATACTGCTTGCAGATCTTATATGCCTGCACAAGAAAAAGGGGATGTTAATATATAGATATAGTAGAGGTGGTCTGCTTCTGCCTCTCTGAAAAGCCACTTTCACAATCAAGGACTAATATACACTGTATTGCCTTAATTCAGCATCAGGTGTATATGCACGGAGATAATGGTTTGTAATTACATGGTCACATAGCCTTTCCCCCTTGCCTTCCTGAGTTCACAGGCTGGTGTTGCATGAGGTTATGGATGAATCAGTGCTGTGCAGGGATGGCAGAAACTATATTTAAAGCCTTGCTGTGCTTGCTGAGAAATTCAGAAATTTCTCATTTTTTGTGAAAGAGGCTGGGGATGCCAGGAAGAGAAATAATAGGGTATGCTTAAGACAACTGAAGAATTTGTTTCCATATCTATCTCTGCTAGAGAGAACCCATTTTTTTATCCAAAGCAGGTCACCTTACCCAGACTTTTCATAGGAGCTCACTGACTGTATGGCCTTTTCTGAGTGCTTGATTTGAGGCTGTACTATAGTGTTAAATAAGTGCTGAACACACAGAGCTGCAAATGAAAGCAATCAGTGCTGTGCTTTGAGCATATTAAGTGCTATATGCTGCTATGTACTTAGAAAAAATCAGGTCCCATCTGTATCAAACTGATTTCTCCAAGTTAGTAGGCTTTTTTAACCTCAATTTCTGTATGCCTCCCCTTTCAGAAATTGCAGAATTGCCTACTCATCTCTTAGGGCACAATGAAGACAAATTCATTAATGTTTGTGCAGCAATAAAAAGTCAATAATGAAATGAATAATTTGGCTTTCAGAAAGGATTGAAGACATGTAGTAAATAAAACATGTGGCCCCTTACGAAGGACTTGGGGTGTTGGTAACATGAGCCAGCAGTGTGCGCTTGCAGCCCAGAAAGCCAACTGTATCCTGGGCTGCATCAAGAGGAGTGTGACCAGCAAGTCAAAGGAGGTGATCCTGCTCCTATACTCTGCTCTTGTGAGACCTCACCTGGAGTATTGTGTGCAGTTCTGGTGTCCTCAACATAAAAAGGACATGGAACTGTAGGAACAAGTCCAGAGGAGAGCCACGAGGATGATCAGGGGACTGCAGCACCTCCCGTATGAAGAAAGGCTGAGAAAGTTGGGGCTGTTCAGCCTGGAGAAGAGAAGTCTGCGTGGAGACTTCATAGCAGCCTTCCAGTACCTGAAGAAGGGACTGCTCATTAGAAACTGTAGTGACAGGACAGAGGTAATGGGTTAAAACTTAAACAGGGGTATTTTAGATTGTATGTAAGGAAGAAGTTCTTTACTGTGCGGGTGGTGAGGCACTGGAATGGGTTGCCTAAGGAAGGTGTGAATGCTCCATCTGCTCCATCCCGGGGGGGGTGTTCAAGGCCGGGTTGGACAGAGCCTTGGGTGACATGGTTTAGTGTGAGGTGTCCCTGCCCATGGCAGGGGGGTTGGAACTTGATGATCTTAAGGTCCTTTCCAACCCTAACTATTCTGTAATTCTATGATTCTATATAAAATAATGAGAATGAAACAAAATATTGAATAGCTTTTTACTAAATAAGTATCAACAATTTTGTGCAGCTAATAAGACAAGAAAGAGTCTTTCCCATAAGGTAAAGCTTTATCGGTGGATAGAAGATTGTGTCACAAATTACCTTGATGTATTTTTTAAGATATTAAAGTATTTTACTTCTGTGATACTATTAACAGTTCCGAAACATGTTTGGTTTTTTTTTGTTTCTTTTTTTGTTTGTTTTTGGAGGGCTGTTTATCTATAACCCTCTGGTTATTTCTTGAAAACTCAAAAGAAAATTACTATGTAGTACTGTACTGGAAATCATGTGAAATATCAGTGGGTTTGGATTTGCTACACAAATCCCTTTTACTAGAGCTAATGAGCCACCTGAGAGTAGCAGAAGTTTTTTGTCCTGTCTGTGGACAAGCACTGGTGAAGGGTAGTGCAGTAAGCCAGAAGAAGAATTTTGAGACAAAAAAATCAGGGATTTAATTTTGGGCAGTGGAGGACTCCATGTTTCACTTATATTAATTTCCAACCTCTTTGCCTAGTAATTGCTATATTCACCTATCATTTCCTCTTCACATCTGTCCTCCCACTGTTTTTATACATGACTTTTCCCACCTCCCAGTGATCTCTATTTTTCTTATTTACTTCTGCTGCTCATACTTCAGATGTCCTTTCTATATTTCTAGCCAGCCCTCAGCTCCCTTCCTTCTCCATCCATGCATTCTTCCACCCCTGCTGACTACCAGCTTTAATATTCCTGAACAAGCCACTCAGCATGCCTCAATGTCTTTGCCTCATTTGCTTAGTAGATTGCAGTGGTTTGTACTTTTGATCCCAGCCAGCTCTGTCTCTTGAAGTCCAGTTTGGTGATGGAATTTGTTACACTGCTGATTCTAGTCCTAGTCTCCTGCCTTTACCTATTTTTATTTGATCCTAATTGCCATGTAATTTTCTTCTCCCTTCCCCATCTGTTGTTCTTTCACATTCTTTTCTTCAAACCATATTCTGCTTACCTCTCATCACTTCTTTCCTTAGCCCGCATAATCTCCCTTCCATACTTGTTTTGCTCCTGCCAGCCCATAAGGACATGCTGCTCTTGCTCTCCTGCAGTGATCAGCTCCCACTGCACTGCACAGTGACAGGCAGCAGCAAAAGAATGGTGATAAGGAAGGAAAGTTCAGTTTCACTGTAGTAGGAACATAGTTGCAGTCTGCTTGTACTGGAGAGCTGCTAGGAGAATTTGTATTAATTCAGAAGACATATTTAAGTTGCAGTTCCCCTATGAGGATGGCACGTGCATTGTTTAGTACACATAGGAACTGGGTGAAGAGGTCTGTAGAGGCTCAGTGGGATGTGACTGAATATGCGCTTTGGTGAGCTCTCAGCACTGTGGGAAGTGCGTGTTCAGTGATTATGGATTCCTAGGAGAATTTCAGCTCTTCAACACAAGCAGTTTTTCTGAGTGTGGGTAACTAGAATTTTTGAAGTCTATATTGCTTGGCTGAATTTGGGCAATTTAATCTCATTTGGCACATGCCAGATATCATCCTGTCTGCTTAATTTTGGGTTCAGGTTTAAAACCACTGGAACAGTAAAGATTTCCAAAACATATACATACATAAAAGAAATCCCATATTTGTCCTAATCCTGTTTCTATAAGTAAATGAATAATTTTGGCTTAAATAAACACCAAAAAAGAACCACCCCCCCCCCCCCCCCCCAAAAAAAAAAAAAAAGAAAGAAAAGAGGAAAAAACAACAAACAAAAAACCCCCCCATATGATATCCTCCTTGCAGGAATGATATCCAATCAGTGCAGCCAATTTCAGCCCAAGCACTTAAAGTTTACTGGTTATAAGCAAACGAAAAGGCATTTGTGTGGTGGGAAGTCCACATTAAGCTGTTAATTTGTCTAAAGTCATTAAGTTTTAAGTTCAGGTTTTGTTCAGAAGCTTTCTCTGAAATATTTTCAGTGCCATCAACAGAGCCACCTCACAAGGTATTTCAGTTCTTAGCTAAATTGGCAGAGCAGATTTGTGCTCATTAGGCATTCTGAGCAAGGAGTCTATAGGCAAGGGATGTCCTTTGCTTCCACTGAGATAGAATTATATTGCTGACAATGAAAATTAATTTGTGAGAGTTTGTTACTTAAACTATGTATGGGAGAAAGAACATTCAAATGACACAAACATATAGGAAAGGTAAAAAGCAGTGTAGTATACTGTACAGTGGGAATTAAAAACTTAAGAGGAAATGAAAGACGGAGGATGCGCACTAGTTTAGTAAAAAGATAAATGGGTACAAATAAAGCTATCCATGCCATTCTGCTGCAGTGATAGATAAAGCTTTACAGCAAGACTAGGCGGTCTGAAATGCTTGACTTGACCCTGGGAGAACCCCTAGATATAACAGGCATTTTTGAATTCAGAAAATCTGTATATGCACCCTACTCTCAGTATGAGTCACCCATTATTATGCTAAGAACCAACTGATATTGCTCATCTCCAGTGTTATGCCATGCAAATATCTCCAGCAAACTTGTCAGTGGACTTCAGTTTCAAGCCTCAGAGTGATCAACAGGATATGTAATTCCTGATCTCAAACAATGCAGCAAGAAAAGACTAGCTTTAGGTATTGAAGCACAGCACTGAAATTGAAAGGATCCTGTAGACTGCTGTGGATGAGCAGGAGAGAGATGTGCTTATGTTATGGCTATGAATCCGAAACACACTAAAATACTATAACACAAGTCAGGAACATTCCACAAAACTGTGTAGTACTTGAGTAATGACAAAAGTTTGTTACACAGATTTTCCAGTTTGGGACTGGAGGAGGCAAGGGAAGACACAAGCAGAAGGGAAGACAGCAAGGAGTTCAGAAAATACTATTAATTTTTACTACTTTTGCTATTTTTGATAAGCAGACTTTTATCCTTTCCTACTGTCTCAATAGAGGGTTTGACCATGTGTCAGTATACTGTATTTTGTATGGTACAGCTGAGCCAGGAAACCACATTTTTACAGGAGATTTTCAGAGGTATTTGTGGTGGAAGTCTTGGTGAAGATTCTTACACATCACTGAACCTTTATGATCTGGGTTGGATGGGAAGCTAAAAGCACCTGTGTTGTCATTCCAAAAAAGCAAAAGTCTCTTCATATATGTGTATGATAAAGGAGCCAGACTTTAGAACTCTGAAGATATAAGTGATATTTATGGCAAATAAGTTTGTAAAACATCCATGAATGGCTATAAATCCCATGGAATATTTGTCAGGAAATTGTGGATAACAAGCAAACCAAACAACGCACACACACACAAATACACACCCCCAGCAACAAATTATATAAGCATGGGAGTTTGTGGGTTTGGGTTATTTTTTTATTTTTAAATTCAGAAAGTATTTATGTTCAGGGATTTTTTTTTTTCAATGTAAATAGATCACCTACTTCTGCCTGTGATGCTTAACATCAAGAAAGAAGAATATTTAAATCTGGAGGGCTGTAGTTAGCTACATGACAAGACATAGTACAAGAATTCAGGTCAGAAAAATGTATCCTCAAAAGTGGAAATAAAGCCAAAGTGATGTTAATAAAACTGAACATAATGGTTGGCTAAAAGGAGCAAATACATAAAGGTGCCTCCAAAAGCTGAACAGGAATTGTAAATATATCTCAGAAATAGAAAGGCTACAGAAGAGTCATCAGGCCTGCTTCAGCACCAGAGGATAAAGAGTCAATCCAAAATATTCAGGACATGGCAAAGAAAACAAATTCTTTTACTCTAGTATTCTCAAAAGACAAAGGAGAAATATATGCATTAACAGAATTCTTTACAGATAATTTCAGAGACATACTGCTAGTGAGCCAAAAAGAGGTGAATAATTCAGAAAGTCTGGAAGGTAAATGAGAAGGATTTTACAGTGTATTTCAAAGAGAAACCTGAAAACTGAGTCACTAATAAAATATGTCATTTAAATGACATTTTAAATGAGCTGTTAATTAACATTGTGGATTTCTTTGTAAATACATTCTGAAGGATTATTCTGGAAACTGAATGCGAGAGCCAGTCTCACCACTTACATGAAATCTCAGTCGGAGGTAGGAAAATGCAGGAAATCAGGCACAGAAGAGGTGTTCGTCTATGAAGGTATACTGAACACACAGACTGAAAAGCAATGCAGAAGAGTAAAACAAGGCTGAACAAGAAGCATAAAAAATGGTGAATGATACTATGAAGATCCAGTAGTTTTCTTTTTTTCTGCACAGGCTAGAAATGAACACCCAGTAATCTACTGAAGATCATGAGGAGATTCTGATTGACTTTCTGAGATTTGGGTCAGGCTCTTAGATTCATCCACCTAACTTCCATCATTTATCTGCAGTGCTGAGGTGAAAAGTCTCCACTCCAAACATTAAAGTTCACTCTAAAATCCCTCTGTAGTCAGGGACGAATGGACAATTCAGCCTAAGTAAAGATTAAGTTGTACCCTGAAGATACCTCTCCCTTAATAGAGAGGAAGCTTAGAGCAGTGCCTGAAATTAGGCGGGGTGTATCCAGCATGCTGAATAAGAATTAACAATGAGATTTAGTTTTATTTTCTAAATAACCTTCATGGAAATGTATTAGTCTTCAAGTACACAATGCCAGTGCTCTTCAAGCCTTATGCTGATAGGCGAAACAGCATTTTCTATGAACCATAATGGCAGCCAAAAAACAAGTACCTCTCATTTGGAAAAGTTCGACTATTCTCAATACAGATTCATGCTTCAGTGCCTTTCTAGAGATGGCCAAGTAAGAAAAGTATCCCTTTTTGCATAATAAATGATTAACCATACATCTCCAATCACATCTGGAAAACATTGCTGAGTTTCATTCTGAATAGCTGACATTCCCTGTTAGTGGTTTTGTCAGCATATGCTTCTTTTGCTTCTTGAAAAGTATTTGATAAAATATTAATGTAGAAATAAAACAACAAAAACACAAACCAGAGATTTTCCTATCTTCTGGTAAACCAGTATGGCTCAGCATAAGCTTACCAACATTTTTTTCTCCACATTTCACACCATTATTAGAGTAAAATGTGCTTTTTTTCTTGATGTACTCAAAGGCAGACAAACCCAGCCAGCAGTGAGAGAGGGAGAGCTTGCTCAGCAGCCGGACTGGAAAGGACACCCCACCCCTCTAAACTTCTGGGGACAACATTCCTTTTCCTTCTCCAGCTGCTGGAAGTAGATTGTGGTTAAAAAAAAAGAAAAAGAAAAAACGGGAAGGGGAGGGAAGGGAAGGGAAGGGAAGGGAAAGAGAGAGGAAAGAGAAAAGAGAAGTTAAGGAAAAAAGAGAAAAGAAGAGAAAAGAAGAGAAGAGAAAAGGAGAAAAAAGAAAAAAGAAAAGAAAAGAAAAGAAAAGAAAAGAAAAGAAAAGAAAAGAAAAGAAAAGAAAAGAAAAGAAAAGAAAAGAAAAGAAAAGAAAAAAGAAAAGAAAAGAAAAAAGAAAAGAAAAGAAAAACAAAGAAAAGAAAAGAAAAGAAAAAAAAGAAAAAAGAAAAGAAAGAAAAGAGAAAAGACAAGAAAAGGGAAAAGAAAAGAAAAGAGAAAAGAAAAGAAAAGAAAAGAGAAAAGAAAAGAAAATAAAAGAAAAGAAAAAAGAAAAGAGAAAAGAAAAAAGAGAAAAGAAAAGAAGAAGTAGAAAAAACTAGATTAGGAAATAATAAAGTGCTGGGCAGGCTGGCTGGTGATATTGAGTCTTTTTAACTTTCAGAAGCTAAGAAGCAGAAAGAAGTAGGATGGATGGGAGCTGCCTCTCTCTGGCAGCCAGGGGTGAGGCTGTGCTTGGCAAGTTGGGGATGCTGGCTGCTGGGTGGAGTGGATGGATAAAGTGGATGTGATTTGTGACACTCCTTCGGAAGGAGCCACCATGGCCCATGCTGTTCAGCCAGCTTTGCAGTCGGCCTCCTCTGCCACAGTGATGTGTTTCACCTCAAAGAAAGTAAGCTTTAGACTGCTATAAAAATTAAAATGGTGCACCACAAAACAAATGGTACAATTTGGTACTAACTGCTGGTTAGCACTTTCTGGTCAATATGACCATCATCACTTAATTATAGGCTTGTTTGTTGGAACTTTGGCCTTTTAGCAGCTATAGTTTTAAATATAACACAGTGATTAGAAACAGCTAGTAACAGGTTGGTGCCGTTATTCCCCTTGAGTCCCTGAAGGAGAAATTAGAAATCCTATTTGAAGGTGAAATACGACCATGAGAGGATGCAGTCAAGATCCTGAGTGAGGCATCATGATCCTGCCTCATGCTCTGCAAGACTAGCCAGAATATAGGACTTTCAGGAATATCTGGGTGAATAACTGGCAATCCAGAAGTCAGGAAGAATTTCTCAACGAAGTAGTGTAACTGGGATAACCCAGAAGTAAGTCCACCAGACCTACTTTTAGTTCATTTTTTCTTCTCTTGCATACTCAGTGGGTTTTTCTTTGCTTTCCTTTATTGTTGTTCCTCCAGTCTACCCTTCCATTATCCTTTGCTAGTGGTTACTGTTGCATCCCCACAGTTAATCTCAATAAGCCATTCACTACCAGTTGAACCTGAAACACACCTGTACTGAATACTTACAGGTACCTTTGATTCAGCTATTTATTGAGCATACTGAGTAGCAAACTCTCAATTATATTTTTAACTCTCTCGTTTCATATTTACTTACTTACTACTTTAGTTGATTGATTTATTCTTTCTCCATCCATCCGGCCCTCAGCCACAAACACTTGCTTAAACTTGCTTTCTCTCTCATAACAACGATTACTCACCCGCAACTAGTAGATCAACTTTATTTAGGAAATTACTTGCAATTTGGAGAGGGTAAAACGGATACCAGTAACAACAAAATCTAGAACCAAAACAAGAACTATTGATTGTTGATTTATCAGTTTTAAAAAACCAAACAAAAACCAACCAAACAAAAAACCAAAACCAAAACCTGCCCCAAAACACCCCAAAAACAAAAATCAAAAAACCCAAACAAAATCAACCCTTGAATATAATACGTTTCTTAAATAGGCTTGAAGACAGATTCCCAAAGCTGCATATCAGTAGAGAAACTTCTCATATAAAATGCAGGGAACGGTTCTTTATATGCCTCTGTGATTACTATAATGCATTTAAATAAAGGAGAGAAGATTGTTTCAGTTTTTCACCTTGGATATGTCTTACTTTCATTTTTCAGTATTTTATGTAAAAAAATACTATTGTAACTCTAACCCTTCCCTTGGTTATGGTGGATGCATTTATTTCTTTATTTGTAGCTGTATATGACTATTTATCTAATTTTGTTGCTGGTATCTGCTATTCAACTTTAGCTGAGGCCTGGATTTTGCAATTGAAATCATCACACATGTTGACTTCGTTGGGCTGAAGAAGGTAATAAGGGTCTCCCTGCATAAAATCAGTATGGAATTGGGCCTGAGAGTGTAGATTAACATATTAAAGTATATGATGTAGAATATATAATATACAATATTAGCTGATTAACATTGCCTCTGAAGCTTAACTTTCCCAGTTTCCTGCTTTAGTGCAGACCGCTAACCTCTTTTTTGTGTTTAATTGTAAGTCAGTTGTGAGGAAAGAGGTTGATAATGGCTAAATTCAAGACATTCAACATCAAAAGAAAATTTCAACATTTGGACAAAATAAAACCAGGTGTGAATAAAGTATCGTATTGCAATAGTACGTATTATTAGTGCCATTAAAGTACATTTGAATCTGGTGTTCTATTCATTTTCAAAGCTGACATTTGTAAATGTATATAGGCGGGACTCTTGCAAATTTAAAACAGAGCATTAGGTCTTGCTCTGGAATCTGTAGCACCATCATACTGTATTTTGTTGATACATAATAATTAGTAATTTTGTGTCTCTAAGCAGGGGCCATCAAATTTTTATAACTGAATAAGTATCCTTGTTGGTTAGCACATGAAGTAATAACAAAAATGTTACTAAAAAGAGATGGTTGTAGCATCTTGGCATATGTATGTAGTGTCTTTGATAGCACACTGTTACATATGCTCAATATCTGTTCTAACGATCAGTCTTAAGGATTTTTGTTTGCAATTTGCCAGGTACTTTTAAGTTAAGAGTTGCTGTGCTTCCATCTTGTCCTTTTGCTAAATGTCATGACAGTGTGAAGCTTACCCTCTCTGTAATTTTGAAGGAAAATAGAAGTTGTATTATCATTTCTGTCTATGAAATTTATTTCTGAAGTGAATGCCATACATATTTCTGAAATGAATGCCAAATGTATTTTCTAGAAGTGAGTGCCATTGAAAGCCAAGGCAGGCAATTTATACTGTGTATAATAATGATATTAATTTTTATGGTGTGTATAAGTTACATTTTGATTAGTTTTTTGCATGATTAAAAATTTGCAAAGCCTTTATGGCCCCCAGGAGCCTACCTGTAATAAACAGCTCTCACCTTCCAAACCATAAAACAGGTCTGCAGTACTTGAACATTAGAGCTAATTGCCCTGCTACATCAAAGGGAGCACTACAAGACTGAGAAAAATCACAGAAGGGGGGTGGAGAGCAGGGGGCAGTTTCACCTCTAAAGGTTATGTGTTTGCGGCTTGGTGGAGCCCTGTAAAGTTATGGCCTCAGAACTGCTGTTTGCGATTAAGTTGATGGGGAAAGTCTATCCCACAATCTCTCCCTGCTGCTGACACAGAGTCTTTGTTCACATTCAGATTTCTCAAACTGTTGCCAGGGTCAGGCTGAGGTCAGACACCACGATGATGTATAGGAGAACATGTCTGGGAATTTCTCTCACACTTAAAACACATACCAGAAAAACAGGAGTGCACCCTGCAAAAATTGTCTGATGAGACCCAGATGATACTGTAGCTTTTCTTTTAGTAGCTTCATAATTTTCTTTCTCTTTGCCTGACACACAATGTTTTATTAATGTGTTCCACGATAGCCCTTACAATTTTATGTCCCCTCAAGATAAGGACACTCAGTAGCACTTTGACACTTCATTTTCCAGCCCAAGGGGATTGGGCCAGTAAATCTAGTAAAAGAAGCAACGCATCCGTTCCCAAGGATGAGTCAAAACGGGATTGCCATCGGCTCTGTGAGGCCACAGGCCCTGACACTGGATAAGAGCCTCGTGTGTGCACTCAGCATTAACACAGCCCGAGCCAGGCATGATCACAGGCTCTCAGCATCCTGAACTGTGCACCCCCGCCACCCTGACAAACACAGCCCCACTTCCAGCTGTGACAGGGATGCCTACCATGTTTGATTAGCTATCATCACGGGAGGGGGCAGGAGACGACAGGGGGGAGAGCGTGAAAACAGCACGAGGGGGAAGGTCCATTCTGATGGAAATTTTTTTATATATATGCCATTATCTTTGAGAAGGGGACCATCTTTCTCCATGTATTGTTCCAAAAAGTGGACATGCATGCTTAGTTCTAACCTATTGTATTTCAATGTCAATGCAAATCACATTGGTCTGTGCTTTGAGATTTGTTTGCCCTTTTTTTTTTTTTTTTTTTTGGTTTGGTTTCCAAAAATGCAGCTGTGATTTTCTCTCCCAATTTACAAAAGGTTTTGCAAAGAGTTGAGAATTGGATAGGTTTGCCACATTGATCTGAGGGTTGTTTGCCTAGGCATAGAGTTTCAGTGCATGGCTGGCAAGTAAGGCACTAAGCAGCAATTTTTTTGTGCTCAGCTGCTACATATGACAGAGGATATTTCATTCGGCTGTCAGAATGTTATTAATAAAACATGGGGTGCGAAGAGGGCCACTATTTCCCCTTTCAATCACTATAGCATTTACAATGAAAATTTTATGCAGTGTGTAATTTTCAGTTAATGCTTGACACTTAAAATGTCGGTAGCTGCATTTTGTATGGTTCCTGAAGGGTTAATTGTATCATGTTCCCTGCATAAAAGCTCTGCTTATCAAAAGTGAATAGAAGAGTGTATGCAAATGCGTGTCTGTGACCTTTTGCCTTTCCAGGGTTAATTTATATGGTCATTAAAGATTTTATGAAATTGAGCAGCCTGGTGCTTCGAATCCCATTTTACCTTCACCTTCTAATTTATATAATTCCTACCTGAACTGGGAAATATGATTTTTATTTTTTGTGTGCAGCAATGAAAACAGCATGCTGTGCTGTAGGGAGTTGCAAGTCTGGTTATCTGGCATTACTCAGATTGCTAAAAATTCATTAAAATGTGACATCAGCACAGTGAGAGACAAATGATCACAGGATGGAAAGGAACAGTGGGCCTTTCACGGATTAGTGCTACACAGCCCCAGCATAGAAGCTAACTGCATAAACAGATTAATCCACCAGTAGCAGCACAGCTAAAATTTACCGAATAATTAAATGGGATTGAGTTACTGTGAAGATTTCCATGTAATCTAGCTGGTGTGAACACGTAAGTGAGGTGTGGGTAATGCTGCTTCCTCAGAAAGCATATACCAAGTTGCATCATTTATCCTGAATGGCTCCCCCTGGAGACAAAATTCAAGACTTCTCCCACAAAGCCAGAGGTTTATATTTAATACAGTACCTAATACCTAATACTTACTTACTGCAATTAGCGGGATACTGCTGCACTAATAGGATTTATATTTGAATTCCCCCCCCCCTTTTTTTTTTCTTTATTTTTTTTGGCTCCAAGATGCATTTTTACATGTGCTTGCTTTTGTTCCAGCCTATGCGGTGTGTATGTGCATGCATCCGCGTGTATTCTAACACATATCATTTCTATCAAAAGAATATGAAATGACAGGCTTTAAATCTGTCACACTGGTGGAAAATGGGTACTCTGATAAAGACACAGTCAGATTTTCCAGATAGATTCTGAAATGTTGCAAATTATTTGTAATTAATGTCCAAATCCTTTCAAGTGCTGTTTGCTCCCTTTTCTTTCCCTCACTCCTCTTTCCCCCTGTCTGCTACCCTCTGGTAGTGCTGTTCTTATTAGAGGACATATTTTTAAACTGCTGTTAAGTGTTCACTGAGATCATTTTCTAAGATTTTTTCTGTGCTTATCTACAGAAGAACAAGGTGAAGATACAGAAGGGACTGCTAAAAGTACATCACTGGCTGTGGCTGATGATAAAGACTCAAGTGAGAGAGACAATAGTGAAGGCAAAAAATCTAGTAAAGACTCTGGTAAGATGCTAAAATTTTGTTTTCCCCCTTTTTTAACTTACGAAATGCTCTTTCATTTCAAACTGTCTGGACAATCCCACTACTATTCATTGCATGTGCATTTTACATGTGATTTCTATCAGTAGCCTCCCATTGACCTATTTTTAATCATAACCATCTGACAGGGTAGATGCGGATAAGTTGAAGAATATTACAGGACGACCAGTGAGATTATTTTTTAATCAAATCAGTTTGTGTGCTTGTAATTTTTTAAGCGCCTTTCATTAATCTTAGCTGTACTTGTGATTTCTCTGATGGTATATTAATTTTTCATAAGCATAGGATTAGGTACCACTTGAATTTTTTGTTCAATCAGGTTTTGCCCCCCTTTTAACCCAAAGAATATGGGGCTTTTTATTATTATTATGTTTTGCTTTTGCTCTCTGATCACATACTCCCAAGAATCTGGCCTCTTCCTGGGCATTTATTTGAGGCATTTTTGAAAAAATACACAAAATCCAGTGAAAAAGTTTACAGATGATTCAGCCTAAGAAAGAGGAAATATCATTGAAAACGGATTATAGTTTGGGTAATTTTGATCTCCTGGAATAGACAAAGCCCAGTAATGAAAGCTACTGTCTTTGAAAACAAAACCCCTGTGTCATGACATTTACTTGTGCACAAACAAACCCAGGGCCAGCATCTGGTGTAGATACCCAAGGCTTTTTCTGTGTTTGATTTGGCAAATATGTGACTTCATCCATGCTTTTTATGTATGAGATGGAAATCTATGGTCACAGTGAACATTACATTGGCTACTTTGCCGCACGCTATTCCTAGTTACATTATGTTGGATTCACTGAAGCAGAAGAAGTGCTGAAACAGGTTGAAGATTATTAGTTTCAGGTAGTCATATATCTTCTCCTTGTATGCCAATGACAGCAGCATACAAAGGAGGTATTCTCTGTAAAGACATATACTTGTAGAGAAAATATCATTTTATGTCTGAGTTTCTTCACATCCAAATTCTCTCATCCTGTAATTTCCTCTTTACATATGAAATATTTTTGGATTTTGGATTTATTAAAAGAAAAAAATATATAGATGGTCCTTTCTATGCTGAAACAATTCAGAAGACTGACTTAAAGATTAAAGCTTTCTTTAAGTTTGCTTGTTGACATGCTAAGGTCAGTAACCATCACAGTTTACAACCGCAGCTGCTCTTCAGTTGCTTTATTTTTTAAGATCAAGAGACTGAAGAAAGGCTGATGATGACAAGAATGATGTTGAGCAAGAAACTGTGTTGTGGTTTAAAATATATATCCCCCTTGGCTGGCTGGCTGACTTGGGAAAAACTGGAGTGCAGTAAAGCCATGCTCCCAGACGGGCATAGGTCCTCCTGAGCAGTCTCATGAGGGGCTGTCCTGGACACTCAACCAGGAGAGGGGTGACAGCCATCAGCAGCCTGCATATCCTACCATACTCTGTCTAGAGGACACTGTGAACTGCTTCAGGGAGTTTATTAGTCCTCTCTTTTTCTTAGGCAGGTCCATTTATAGTTGTTCAACACAGAATATGGTATTAAAGCTTCAGAAAAAAAAAAAGAAAAAAAAAAGAAAGGAATCTAGAAAAAATACTGAAGGGGAATTCTCAAAATTCCTTCAGGATTAGCCACTCATAAGGGCCAAGTTTAATTAGGACAAACCTATATCGAGATGCCTACTGGGTGCACTACAAAAACCCAACATAATTGTTCTGCATTCCCGTGCCAGCAATTGCACAAATAACTTTGCAGTAAGATTCATATAAAAACAAGGGTTGAAATACATGATTGCTTTTGTGTTTTGAAGAAAATAATTTGTGCTGTAAAATCCTAAATCTTTTAGAAACTTTTATTTTCCTAATTTAAATTAATTCTGCATATGTAACATTCATACCATCATCTTAATTTTCACTCAGCTGACAAGTATTTTTAATGACTGTGTAACTTCTTATGTATAATTGAATGTTAATTTGGTCTTTCTTATGAATTGAGTGTTGCAAGTCTTGCCAAAGAAATCTCAGGAAAACCAATAAATTAATCACAATACTAACAAGTTAGACAGGAAAGTGGTGTGACCCCTCTTTAGCATAGAATCCGTTAGACAAGAAAGGATTAACATGTATTTAGTAACAATATGTTTGTGTAAGCTGTTGTGCTGTATTGCTTACCTTATCTCAAGGAGTAGAGCTTTCAAAATGAGACTTGGCAATATGAAAGTTTTATTTGTTGAATATTCATTCAGAATAGAAAAGCCTACTAATGCCTCATTTATATTGTCATTTAAATCTAGTGCCACTTTAGATTCATTATAATCCAAATTACAGCTCTATGCAGTGCAAGAATTAATATGGAATTTATCCAGATTAATACATTTGCATTGAAAATGTAATATGTCTATGCCATGGCTAAGGGGAGCACTTTTTAATAAGGTAGTAAACATGAGGAAGGATGGAAATTAACCTTCATTATTGCAATGAAAATTATCCTTTCATTCTACTCTAATTAGAAAGAATACCAGTAATTATAATTTTAGAATTATTTTGAGACTAAATAACATCATCTGATGTGTCAGAAGTCTTAAATTATGCAATCTTTATCAAAAACATAGATTCATAAATGAGAAAACAGGATTTTGATTATGGCTTTTCTGGGATTTTTTTTTTTCACTAGTATATGTATTTTATTAACTTTCTGCTTCTTGCTAGTCACACAAACGTTATGAAGGTGATGACATCTGAATTGCAGTGAATTATATCATTTTTATATTACCAATCTTACACAAGTTAAATAATTCTGTAACTGACAGGCAATCATTGACTACTCTATTTCATGGCACTTATTTATAATTAAACTTATTTTTTGAGATAAATCAATTGAAAGTACATTTTTTGTGTAAAATAATGCTGTGTATTTTATATTATAAAATGAATTACAGTTGTGTTTCACAACTAGGAAAACCCCCCCAACAAGTAATGTGTCTCAAGTATAAAAAGTGAACATTTAAAACTGGATTTAGTCTTTTCCTACAACTGTCTAGTAAGAACAGCATGCCAGTGGAACATCTAGCTGTATAAACAGTGCCATACAGCATGCTCAGGACCATAATGTTTTCTCTGTTCTTTCTCTCCCCCTTCAATACCCTTCTTATAAGACCATAACTTTGTTCAACCTCACTACAGGAAGCTCCTTAAAACAGTGAATTCAACATAGAAAGCAGAAAATTGATATAGCAAGATGAGGCACTGAGTTGTACTAGATGGACCATTGTGTAAGCAGCCGATTTCCTTTGTTCTTGGCATGTATACTCTGGCTTGGAGGCTTGGTCCTCACCATGTGCTGAGGAAAGTGGTGTCCTCATGCCAGAAGGAAGAATCTACTCTCCCCCTTTTTTTTCTTTGTTTTTTTTCTTTTTTTTTTTTTTCCAAAGCTCACCATAAGTTATGGACTTGGTTACTTTACTACAGACCAGATGTAACTTTGGTCATTTAAGAAGTAACAATGCTTGGGGTTGAATGAATCCAGAGCAATAACAACAGAAACAACAAAGCCTCTGTAAATTTTGACAGTTTATATAAATATAATAGTAAACATAGTAAAACCCTATGCTTTGTTATGCATTTATTGACCCCAGCACAGTGTTTTATAACTCTACGCTTTTATTATATTAACCACAAAAGAAAATTTAACCAAAAAACCCTCCATGTTTTTACAGAAATAAGAGCTATGTGTTTCCTGATTATTATAGACCCTTTGAAGTAATTAAGTTATTCCATCCTGTGGTGGAAGATGATGTGTAACATTAACCTTGTGTGTGCTCAGGCGCACACAGAGTGCACTCTGAGCTAAATTTCACTAACAGTAAATACCACTGCCAAAACACAGCTAAATGTAATCTCACAAGTGAATTTTTGAGCAGAATTTGGATCCTAGTTTCTGTAGCAACCTGTTGAGAACAATCTAGCATGATGAGGGGAATCATAAGGGAAGGCAGAATTGTTTTATTTTGTTTTTTTAAAACAGCTTCTTGTGTAACAGTGTCCACTCACACAGCTGAGATTCTGGTTCATTTGTCTTTAAAAAAACAGACATTTTAAAAGTGATATGTGATAAAGGTAAGAAACAGTAGTTGACTGTTAGACTTTTTTGACAGTTGGAAATGAAGAGAGATTAATAATTTGAACCTGTCCTTCTAAAATCTGAGAAGCAACCTTTCTCTGTTAATATAGTATGCCGCTTTTTTACTTTCCATAATTCTCACAGATAAGACATTTAAACAATGATGGTGTATAGCCAAGTAAATACAGGCCAGGGAGTACTGTATTGTTATAAACCAAAGTGAGTAATATAATAGTGCCTTATGTGATTGCATCATGTAGTTTCTGCCTTTAAGCTTAGCGAGTCCTTCAGGTCATCAGCACAGCACTGATAATGCAGTGTAAATGAGGCCTCCAGGATCCGTTCCTGAGAGTGTAAAAATTCAGTGGGGCTCCAGAAGGTGACTTGTTCAGATATTACACTGATGTTGACGAATTGGTCATTAAGGTAAGGAAATATAGCAGGAATAAACTTTAATTTGATCAAGAACATGCAAAAATTAGGGGGCTAAATTACACCAAAAGAAATAACCAGGAACTTAGGAGTGAAAAACAATGTGTGGGGAAATCACCGTTTAGATATGTCATAAAATGTGTCTATGGTTTTTTTTTTAAAAAGACCCTTCAGAAAACGCCCCCGTATTACTCAGTTTTGAATTGCATATTATTGTGCCATGAGGCTTTGGTAGTTACCTTGAAAACTATTCTTTTATTTTATTCCTCTTTAATGTTGCTCTTGTAATATCAAATATTGCACAGTCTATATGAAAATGATCATAATAAAAAGTTATTGGTTTGTCTACAGAAAACCACAAGTATTTTCTTTGTTCATGTTTACTTTGTTGCCAAAACATCCATGACCTTATTTTTAAATTAATCCTAGGTTATTGTGCAATGAGGTGCAATTTGTTCATTTATATGAACCTTATGTGGATTGAAAAAAATCAAGATAAATCTTCATGCACAGCATACAATCAGATTACCCTTGGACTATATATTTACGTTGGGTCTGATAGCAATCAATGGTTTAGCTTCATTGCATTTCAAGATGTATTTGCACCCAGTGTCCAGTGATAGTGTCCTCACCCTGGAAATAATTTAGTTGCAAATTGACTGGAAGATGGTGAAAATTGAAAGTTAAAATTAGAAATACTCATAATAAACAGCAGAAAAAAAGGTCAGATGATGCCGCACTATGATGAGATTGGAATGGTCGGTAAATGAGGTTTTGTGTTTGTCATGAGATGTATGTGACATGCCTACCCAATGCTCTTGTAATATCCAGCCTAGCAGAAGAGATTATCTGGCAAATTGACGCTGGAAAGAATTTTCTGATGACTGCGAAATTAGAATTGCACTCTTTTCTTTGATGTGTGCAAGGCTGGGCCACATTACACAGTAGTTCGGGCATAATATTAAATATAGTATTTAATACTTAATAACTATCTATAGAAAACAATTACATTCTGATCACAAATGCCAGACTATAAAAAATCACAGTGTAAACACCTAAGGCAATCCCAAATGACTGATTTTTGTATATAATTAATATTTAGTTCTGAAATCCTGTTCTCCACAGTATTTCTTTTAAAGCCCCAGTATATTTAGCTTCAGAATTGTAACCAGGGAGGAGTTATCAAAACAACACAATAATCATATTGCCCAGACAGGTTAGAAAAGAGAGGGGGTAATTAAACAGCAGCAAATTAATTATTTTGGAAACCAAGAATTTTAAGCAAAAGCTGATTGTTTTTATGTAATACAGAAACTCCTACTGAGCTGCTAAAGAGAGAATTTTATTGATTAATCTTTAAAGGCAACCTAAGGTTATCTAAACAGCAGAGAAAAGTCCATTTTTAAATGTTTTTATAGGGTCTCCATCAAGGACAAAAGTGTGTTTTCACCTTTGTGCATACCAGAGTTGTTTTATTCAACTAGATTTTTTTTCTAGAACTTAAAATAAAGGACTCTTAAAGACAATACAGATCTTTGGAATCGCACCCTTTTTGTAGCTCAGGATACTTTAAAGTTTAAAACATTTCTTAAAAATTGTGTTTTCGGAACAGGAATAGTCACACCAGAGAAGGAACCAAAAGCAAACACTGTGGTAGGGGCACAACAGATTCTTCTGGCGAAAGAAGAGGATGGTGGAGCTAAAAAATCAAAACCTCCAGAGGACAATAAATTTTGTCATGAACAGGTAAAAGAAAATGTAACAGTTTAATTTCATTCTAGAACTCTTTCAAATGACTCAAGAATGAAAAGGAGATGATATGCTGTTAAAATAGCAATATCAGCAAGTTATAAAAAGCACACTGACTAATAGCCTGCATCTTAATTTGATTTTTTTTTTTTCAGTTCTATCAATGTCCTTATTGTAACTACAATAGTAGGGACCCAAACCGTATCCAGATGCATGTCCTGTCGCAGCATTCAATGCAACCTGTTATCTGCTGCCCCCTCTGCCAGGATGTCCTCAGCAACAAAATGCATCTCCAACTTCATTTGACCCATTTGCACAGTGTGTCCCCCGACTGTGTGGAGAAACTGCTCATGACAGTAAGTGTTCCAAGAGTTCTATCACACATGCTATAGAAATGTACTTGGGCCTCTGGGCAATGTGTATTTTGTGACATAGTATTCAGGTAGCCTGAGGGGGGAGTGGGTCAGGACTCTCAGGTTCTGTTGCCAGCTCACACAGTGACTGATATCCCTTGGAAAAATGACTGAAGGTGGATTTCAAAGATGAAAAACCTGCAGTTCCTCATTGATGGTAACCTTGGAAAAGCCAAGCCTGTCCATGTCTCTAAGTGCACACCTGTAAATCGTGTCTAATAATATACAGGTCTCAGAGGTATTTTGACTTCTGTTTGTAAAGAAAAAGGAATTCCCTGCAGAATGTAGTTCCCAAATGTAGAAGGATTCCTGTATATATCTGGGCTGTACTTGCATTATGTTATATGAAATATCACTAGTAATGCTAATTAAGAACACAATTATATTATTGTACAGAATGTCCTATTTCTTACTTTCTGCCTCTGCACAAAAGACTATTTAGTTTTTTTGTGACTAAAAAGTGAATCTGAAACAGAAAGGCAAGTACAAGAATAGGTAGCAGTCCAGTTAGGTGAGTTCTTAAAGATACAGAATATTTGATTTCAAATACCTACCCTGGATCAAAAAGGGACTTGAACTGGCTTCCCGATGACTGGGAGGAATGCTATAACCAGCAGTCTCTATTTGGAAGATGAATGCCATTCCAGCCTCACCAGAAGAATCCTGTTCTTCACTGTACAATTTGACATCATACAAACCATGTCAAAATAATAAATTTCTGTGAAAATATTGACTAAGCACCATTCAAAACAACACTAAAGATGCAATCAGGTTAGAATATATGTATTATTACAGCATAGACTCAGTTAGAAAACAGATCTCCTAAGACACCCTGATTCTGGTTGTCGTGCCTTTTTAGAAGGAAATGCATTTGGAAATCTCAGGGATTGACCTTCTTAAGGATTTAGTCCTGTCTCCGTAGACAACTACTTCATTTATATGGCTGTGGTTGTAAACGTACAACCCCATTTCCAAGTAAAGCAGCAAAATAATAAGAAAGCATTGAAAGAGCTCTTGCCTGAAGGTATGGGGTTCCTTGTGCAAAAATGAGCAAATACATAATTGGGGATTCTTCTTTTCTTTTCCTTGGATTTCTACTCAGTATAACTCTGTCAAACCATGTAATTTTGGCCCACCACAAGGAAAATGCAGTAGGAATTTAACTTTCCCAGACTCTTTTAGGAAACTGGAAAAATATGAACCTCCCCTCTTCCCCATTGAGCAATATTAGCTTTCTTCTCAAGTTCTCCATGATTCCCTCTATGTTGATGATGGGGCAGCTTTGAAGTCTCTCCTCTCCAAGTGCTGGGGAGTTATCTCACTGTTTCTGAGAGGAAAAAAGGAAAAAAAAAAAGAGTGAGAAACAGATTTCAAAATAATCTGCATCATTTAAACTGTTGTAGTTGCTAACACAGATATGACCATATCTGAACTCTCTGATGACAAAATAAATACCATTTATAACAAATTTTTCTTCTCTGGAACATTTAGAGTCTACGCCACCTTTTTTTTTTTTAAATTCCCTCTCTCCCAGCTAAACTCAGAATCACTAGTCCTCTGAAAGAATGCTATTAATGCCAGGTTTAAATTACAAATATACTAAGCCCAGGGCTTCTTATATAACTAGAGTATCTGTTCCAATAGGCAATTGATATGCATACATACATGCATATATATAATTTTTTTATATCCTGGTAAGTGTTTGAAATATGTTTTAACTGTTAAAGTGGAAAAGAAAAACATGTTTCTACTCATACATAGTAATGTATGTATCTTCCACTATCATACTAATTTACCACTCAAAATTCTCTCATATGGATATTCTTGTTGCCTCTGTATGAAGTAAGGAAATGCTATCCTTATGTTAGAGACGAGGAGCTGCAGCACAATCTGAACTGATTTATCCAAGGTTATTTAGACAGAATCTGGCAGTGCAGAAATTTGAAACCAGACCTGCTAAGTCTTAGTATGAACCCCTAGACAATCCACTATTTCAGGTACAAATATGCTTTAAAGACCTAAGCAAAAGGGAAATATGAACTGTTGAGCAAATGTTCATGTTGACTTAATTATCAGACACATAGAAGTACATGCTTCAAAGATTTCTGTCTATAATTTAAAAGCACAACACAACAGGTAAAGCTGTCTGAAGAAGATACATAGGCAATTGGAGAGAAGAAAATAAACATCTCATTCTAAATGGGAGTAAGTTACTATTTCTGTATGGAAATAAATTTACAAATTTCTTTCAAAGACCATGGAAGGTCCAGCATTTGTTTAAAAAAATGATACAGGTGAAGCAAAGTGGGAATGCCCTCTATCAAGAACTGGTTGGTGACCATATCTCAACATGATCTCTGCCTTTGGAGAATGTCTGAGCAAAATTCCTCTGATAAATCTGAGCAACCTGACATAGCCAAAACCTTCTTTGTGGTGACACTGAGACCAATGGAGTATTGAGTGTATGCAGCTTTATAGCATCACCTTATTTTGAGTAGACTGTCCACCAAGGGACACCAGATGCTCTGGATTTGTATTTTGTCAGAAATCATTTTCAAGGACTGAATCAAGTTTTTCATTTGGTACCAGCAGTCTTTGATCCAGATATGGTGGATCTTTTGAATTATTCCATAGTGCTGTATAGTATAAAATAGAGGGACTTTTCCTGTAATAATACTGTGTTCTTGGTTTTCAAAGGTTCCTGTACCAGATGTCATGATGCCCAATAGTATGTTATTGCCAGCAGCTGCATCAGAGAAATCTGAACATGACACACCTGCAACCATTACAGCTGAGGGATCTGGGAAGTATCCAGGTATGCAAGAAAAAAAACAGACATATAAAAGCTACCTGTGGGAAATTTAGAATAAACCACTTGTTTCTTTCTTAGTAAAGTGAATCCTTTGTGGCTTGCATATAACTACAAGAGATAAAAAGAGAAAAATAACAAGGGGCCTGAATTTGGCTGACTGCACCCATGCAGAACTACCAGGATACACTTGCATGCCAGACTGTTTGCTTTTGGTAGAGATAAAAGCAAACAGTAGTGCCTAGCCACTTTGAAGGTAAGACCCTCCTTGTTTAGCCACCAAATAAGATCCAGTCCCAAAAGACAGTGGCACTTTCATCAGCATCAATGGGGAATGTTAGGGAAGTGATTCTGCCTGCATTTCCAATAGTAGGTTTCTTATCCTGGACACTTATATTCTGTACTGGGAAACTACTTTGCTACCTCCCACAGCATGCTTCTCCCTCTCTCCTCAGATCACTTTCCTCCTCCTTTCTAATCACCTATTCTACCTATTGTCCCCATTTCTACTCTCTCTTTCTTTCCTACTGTTTCTGTCTTTTCTTTTTTGGTGCTCCCATTATAGCAATAATCTCCTACCTTGTGAGAAAGAGAAGCCATATGCCACTCCTGGGCCAACTATCACTTGCAGTCTGATGACTGTGTTTGGATTTTATTACTTTTTTTTTAACATCCTGTTGGTCCTGTCTGCTTTATTCTTTGGGGCAAGGATAAGCCGCCATGAATTGTTAGGCAAACACATGGCATGCCAGGTGCCACTCTTGATTTCTGATTAAAAAAAAAAACTCAAAAAAAAAAAATACTATGCTATTCTCTTCTACTTGTGTAAAAGAAACTTCACTTTCTTTAACTAGGTGAAAATCCTGTGGATGAGAAAAGTACCCCTGGGACTGACGAATCAAAAACTGGAATGGAAATTAAGACCGAGGAACAGAAGCCACCTAAGGAATCTACTGAAAAACCAGATTGGAATAAGAGCAGCAGTAAAGATATGAAGACTACTGATTCAATGACAGATCAGCTAAATGAACAGCAGAAGAAGCAACAGCTCTCTGTTTCTGACCGCCATGTCTATAAGTATCGTTGTAACCATTGTAGCTTGGCTTTTAAGACTATGCAGAAGCTTCAGATACATTCCCAGTATCATGCTATTCGGGCAGCTACCATGTGTAGCCTTTGCCAACGTAGCTTCCGTACATTCCAGGCTTTAAAAAAACACTTGGAAGCAGGCCACCCTGAACTTAATGAAGCTGAACTTCAGCAGCTGTGTGCATCTTTACCTGTCAATGGTGAACTCTGGGCAGAAAGTGAAAGTATGGCACAAGATGATCATGCACTAGAACAAGAAATAGAAAGAGATTATGAAATGGACCAGGAAGGTAAAGCAAGTCCTGTAGGAAGTGATAGTAGCTCTATTCCAGATGAAATGGGTTCAGAACCAAAGCGGACCTTACCTTTTAGAAAAGGGCCAAATTTTACTATGGAAAAGTTTCTAGATCCATCTCGCCCATACAAATGTACAGTGTGTAAAGAGTCTTTCACCCAAAAGAACATTCTCTTGGTCCACTACAACTCAGTGTCCCATCTACATAAACTCAAGAAGGTTTTGCAAGAAGCATCAAGTCCTGTCCCTCAAGAAACCAACAGCAACACTGACAACAAACCCTACAAATGCAGCATTTGTAATGTTGCGTATAGCCAAAGTTCTACATTGGAAATCCATATGAGGTCTGTGCTTCATCAAACAAAGGCTAGGGCTGCAAAATTAGAGCCAAGTGGTAATATAAGTAGTGGAAATAGTGTAGCAGGGAATGTTAATAGCCCCAGCCAAGGAATGCTAGAATCTATGAGCTTACCAGCAGTTAACAGCAAAGAAACGCATATAGATGCCAAAGAATTAAATAAAAAGCAAGCTTCTGAATTAATTTCTGCTCAGCCTACACATCACCCACCACAGTCACCAGCACAACTTCAAATGCAACTACAGCATGAACTGCAACAGCAAGCTGCATTCTTTCAACCACAGTTTCTAAACCCAGCTTTTTTGCCTCACTTTCCTATGACGCCAGAAGCACTCTTGCAATTTCAACAGCCTCAGTTCCTTTTCCCATTCTATATACCTGGGACAGAATTTAGCTTGAGCCCAGATCTGGGTTTGCCAGGTTCTGCCACATTTGGTATGCCTGGAATGGCTGGTATGACAGGATCACTGCTAGAAGATTTGAAGCAGCAGATACAAACTCAGCACCATGTTGGCCAAACCCAGCTACAGATACTGCAGCAACAAGCACAACAGTATCAATCCACCCAACCCCAACTTCAGTCCCAAAAGCAGCAGCAGCAAAGTAGCAAGCTGATGAAAGCAGAGCAAGCTACCTTAGTGAGTACAGACTGCCAGCTTATAAAGGATATGCCATCATATAAGGAGTCAGAAGAACTTTCTGAGAAACAAGAAAAGCCAAAGCAGGAGTCTACAAGTGAGAATGAAGGACTAAAAGAAAGCAAAGATATGAAGAAGTCAAAACCCTCAGAACCAGCAATCCCACCACCCAGAATAGCTTCTGGAGCAAGGGGGAATGCAGCCAAGGCTTTGTTGGAGAACTTTGGGTTTGAGCTAGTTATCCAATACAATGAGAACAGACAAAAAGTGCAGAAAAAAGGTAAGACGGGGGAAGGTGAAAATACAGACAAACTGGAATGTGCAATTTGCAGTAAGCTCTTTTCCAACATTCTTATTCTGAAGAGTCATCAAGAACATGTGCATGGACAGTTTTTTCCATATGGAGCATTAGAAAAGTTTGCCCGACAGTACAGGGAGGCGTATGACAAGCTTTATCCAATTTCTCCATCTTCTCCAGAAACACCACCGCCTCCACCACCGCCACCTCCACCACCTCCACCTCCTCCTCCTCCAACTCCTTCTCAGCCTTCTTCAGCTGGGGCTGGAAAAATTCAAAATGCAACCCCCACACCTTTGCAAGCTCCACCACCCACCCCACCACCACCGCCTCCTCCACCACCACCACCTCCTCCTCCACCACCACCACCATCAGCCCCACCACAAGTTCAGCTTCCCGTTTCACTTGACCTCCCACTTTTTCCTCCAATTATGATGCAGCCAGTGCAGCATCCTGCATTGCCTCCTCAGCTTGCCCTGCAGTTGCCACCAATGGATACTTTATCTGCAGATCTTACCCAGCTTTGTCAGCAGCAGCTGGGACTAGATCCCAATTTCCTGCGGCACTCTCAGTTCAAGCGTCCACGTACTAGAATCACAGATGACCAATTAAAAATCTTGCGGGCTTATTTTGATATTAACAATTCTCCAAGCGAGGAGCAGATCCAAGAAATGGCTGAAAAATCTGGTCTTTCTCAGAAAGTTATCAAGCACTGGTTTCGTAATACGTTGTTTAAAGAACGACAGAGAAATAAAGATTCTCCATATAACTTCAGCAACCCTCCTATAACAGTATTGGAAGATATCAGAATAGATCCTCAGCCTTCAGCTGTAGAACCTTACAAGTCTGATGCATCTTTCAGCAAGAGATCATCTAGGACTCGGTTTACTGACTACCAACTTCGTGTCCTCCAAGACTTTTTTGACACAAATGCTTATCCAAAGGATGATGAAATTGAACAACTTTCAACTGTCCTGAACCTACCTACTCGTGTAATTGTTGTGTGGTTCCAAAATGCACGACAAAAAGCTCGCAAAAGTTATGAAAATCAAGCTGAGACTAAAGACAATGAGAAAAGGGAACTGACTAATGAGCGTTACATTCGAACCAGTAACATGCAATATCAGTGTAAAAAGTGTAGTGTAGTTTTTCCCAGGATCTTTGATTTGATTACACATCAGAAAAAGCAGTGTTATAAAGATGAAGATGATGATGCTCAAGATGAAAGCCAAACTGAAGATTCTATGGATGCTTCTGATCAAACAGTGTATAAGAACTGCACGGTTTCTGGCCAAAATGACTCTGCAAAAAGCCTGACAGTCACAGCAGCAAGCTCTGGCTCTGGTTCTAGTACTCCTTTGATTCCATCACCAAAACCAGAACCTGAGAAGGCTTCTCCTAAGCCAGAGTCCACAGAAAAACCAAAACAAACTGAAAATATCCCTAAGCAAACTGATACAACTTCTCAAAGCACCAAACCAGTACCATCTACTCCAGTAACCTCTTCTGACCCTCAGCCTTCATCTTCTCAATCGCAACAACAAAAACAATCACAGATAGTAGGGAGACCTCCTTCTGCATCACAAACCACATCTGTTCCTTCCAGTCCTTTACCAATTTCAATGACTTCTCTACAGAACAGTCTACCTCCTCAGTTACTACAGTACCAATGTGATCAGTGTACAGTTGCCTTTCCAACTCTAGAACTTTGGCAAGAGCACCAGCACATGCATTTCCTAGCAGCCCAAAACCAATTTCTTCACTCGCAGTTTTTAGAAAGACCAATGGATATGCCCTATATGATATTTGACCCCAATAATCCTTTGATGACTGGACAGTTACTTAATAGTTCTCTTGCTCAGATGCCACCACAAACTGGCTCATCACATACAGCACACCCTGCTACAGTTGCTGGCTCCCTGAAACGAAAACTAGATGATAAAGAAGACAACAATTGTAGTGAGAAAGAGGGAGGAAACAGTGGAGAAGATCAACATCGTGATAAGCGTTTAAGAACTACAATTACTCCAGAGCAGTTGGAAATACTTTATGAAAAGTACCTACTAGATTCCAACCCCACCAGAAAGATGCTAGATCACATTGCACGTGAAGTGGGACTGAAAAAGAGGGTTGTACAAGTCTGGTTTCAGAATACAAGAGCCCGAGAAAGAAAGGGACAATTCCGTGCAGTAGGTCCAGCCCAGTCCCATAAAAGGTGTCCTTTCTGTCGAGCTCTGTTTAAAGCAAAATCAGCTTTAGAAAGTCACATTCGTTCTCGACATTGGAATGAAGGGAAACAGGCTGGTTACAGTTTGCCTCCAAGCCCTTTGATATCAAATGAAGATGGAGGAGAAAGTCCACAAAAGTACATATTTTTTGATTACCCATCATTGTCATTAGCAAAAACTGAATTATCAAGTGAAAATGAATTAGCCTCCACTGTATCAACCCCTGTTAGCAAAACTGCAGAAATGTCTCCGAAGAACCTCTTAAGTCCTTCTTCTTTCAAAGCAGAGTCTAGTGAGGATATAGAGAATTTGAATGCCCCTCCTGCTGACTCTGGATATGATCAAAACAAGACTGACTTTGATGAAACTTCATCAATTAATACGGCAATTAGTGATGCCACAACAGGGGATGAGGGGAACAATGAAATGGAAAGCACAACTGGCAGTTCAGGGGATGCAAAACCTGCATCACCTCCCAAAGAACCAAAACCACTTGTGAATGACATGCTACCAAAAGCTGCAACTACACCTATAAATGAGAATACCGATGACAAATTTCTTTTTTCCCTAACAAGCCCCTCAATACATTTCAGTGAAAAAGATGGTGATCATGACCAAAGTTACTACATTACTGATGACCCTGATGATAATGCTGATCGCAGTGAAACTTCAAGCATAGCTGATCCTAGTTCACCTAACCCATTTGGAGCTAGCAATCCCTTTAAATCCAAAACCAATGATCGGCCAGGCCACAAACGTTTCCGAACACAAATGAGTAACCTTCAGCTCAAAGTTCTCAAGGCTTGCTTCAGTGACTACCGGACTCCAACAATGCAGGAATGCGAAATGCTAGGGAATGAGATTGGCCTGCCGAAACGTGTGGTCCAGGTCTGGTTTCAGAATGCCCGGGCTAAAGAGAAGAAATTCAAAATTAACATAGGGAAGCCATTCATGATAAATCAGACTGGACCTGATGGGACAAAGCCAGAATGTTCTCTATGTGGTGTGAAGTATTCTGCGCGCTTGTCTATAAGAGATCATATCTTTTCCAAACAACATATTACAAAAGTGAGAGAAACTGTGGGAAGTCAGCTAGATCGGGAGAAAGATTATTTAGCTCCTACAACAGTTAGACAGCTGATGGCACAGCAAGAATTGGATCGCATAAAGAAGGCTACTGATGTGCTAGGATTAACAGTACAGCAGCCAGGCATGATAGACAGCAGTTCTCTTCATGGTATCAGTTTGCCAGCAGCTTATCCAGGACTCCCTGGCCTTCCTCCTGTTCTTCTGCCTGGAATGAATGGTCCATCCTCCTTACCTGGATTTCCACAAAGTTCAAACAGTAAGTCTATCTGGGGATGATTTTCTCCTTGTATTAATTTGATCATCTTGCATAGTCACCATCCCCTTCTAAACCACAGCATGTTATGCATTCATATTACACTTCTGAGCATGGTCTGAATAGCTAAAATGTGGAGCTATGAGGTGTACTCAGTGCAATTCTCAATTGTAGCCTAGACAATATCTCTGATTAAAAAAAAAAAAAAAAATATTTGAAATCTAATTGACAGAAATGGTTTTAGTCCATATTAGGCTTCTGTTACAAAAGCAGTATAAGAATAGCATTGTTAGGCTTTTTTGTCTGTTTTGAAAGACACTTACTTAGGCAAAACTTGGGTTAGAATTTTATATGAAAATTCTTTGCATGCAAATAATGTCTGATAAAACACAAAGTAATGATTGACATATTATTGATTCATCAGGTATTTGGTCTACTCCTTAGGACCAACCCAACCTGTTGTTTATTTCAGAATAAATGTTTTTTTTCGGAACCTTGTTTTGCTCTTCATTGAATCAGAATGGCTTTCCTTCCACAATGGAGTCTCTGGCTGAGTGCCCTCTGGCTTTTGTCAAAAAGTGATCAGCACAAAAATTGTATATAAAGGAAATATGAAGTTGCTGTATTTCCTTCTTAATGGCATACAATGTCCAGGTCCAAAAACTGGCTGGTTATTGTTCATTAAAATTATAGATATGTTTTCTCCATATAACTTCTCTAAATAGCTTTGTTTAGGTTGACCTTCAGGTAAAATGGGCTCCAGAAAACCCAGGCTTTGATTATACTACTAAATGAAATTTGCTTGAGATGATATTATTACATTATTTTACTCTCAAAACCAGAAAGTCCCCGTGCAAAGTGAGTCTTGGGAATGGTTGTGGACCCATGATAGCCTCTCAGCTGTGCTCAGAGGCTGTTTAGGAGAATGCTAGCTGGCCCAGTCCAAAACAGTGCCAGTGACTATTCCTACTCTTTAACTTTACAAATGGTTTAGTTTCAGTTTTCTGGAAATGTTCCTTGCTATTCTTTAACATGCTAGTGTCGTTGAAGCCTCAGAGTCTCTAAATTATTCTGTTAATAATGCAAAAGGTATTATTACAAGACAACTGGTCCATAATAATTCAATTTTCAGATTTTTTAATTTACACTAAATATCTCTACTTTGAGATAAATTTAAATCATTAGTACCTTAGCATACACAGTGCATTGCAATTGAGATGGATTTTTACCCCCTTTCATCTTGCATCTTCTTAAGGTTAATTAGCCCATTGTGGGCAAAGCCCACTGTGCAAAATAGCTAGCTGTTAACTTTTTCTTCTGCCATATGCTAAATAGCCCCTACATCCCCCTTTTGTTGCCTAGCAAATACTTGCATGTATAAATCTCCATTCCCTAATGAATGATACATAATGGAGCAGTCATAGTGAGTGGACAAAAAAAATAGATTATTTTAATCATTCATCATAGAAAAACAGTAATATTCTCAGATGTTCTCCAGTACATGCTCAACACTAGTATTTTCTGCACCTAATTAACCCATTTCTGTTTTCTTCTCTACCCTGCTTTGGCTGATAGTTCACATTCATATTTGATGCTAAGAATCATATAACAAGTTCCTTTTTGAAAACAGGCTTCTGAGCAAGCTTTTCTTCAGCTATAGTTTTCTAGCAGCATGTATGTTCTCATCCAGCAGGACAATTGTTTTGCATCATTCTCAGCATGAGGGATGTTCTGAAGCTAATTCCCTGATGACTATACTTTAGGTCTACTTTTTGTGAATTCCACTGCAAGCATGTCATTTCTTAACTTTCAAACACAATCCTGAAAATGCTCTTCAGAAGTCTCACTCAGATCCCGTATATTTATATATTTATCTGCTTTCACTAATACTTACAGGGTTGGTAACTCTATTTCCTGTGGCAAAGCCCATCCATTCTGTCCTATGTGTTGTCAACGTTAGTAAGATACTCACTTTTAAAGAATATGCTTGCTGTTTGATAAGACAGAAACTACTAAAACTATAATAGTAAACGTCACATTTAAAATTCTCTTTTGTGTTTTTCTTATGTTAGACAGAGAATTAGCCTAATTAGTTTCACTGGTTAATACAAGTTTATGAGGGATTTCACTTTCTGGTTCTTTCATCCAGTATTGTCTATGGATTTCCAAAAACAGTACAAAACCCGGTTAATTTTACAAAATACTGTTCTTTTTTTTAAACGCAGTATTTGCTTTTACAACAGGTTTGAAGTGGAACACTTGAAAATAATGCTAAATCACAAAAGATACAAATATTCAAAATACTATTCATTTTATTTATCCTATTTATGTAGTGCTCATGCTGGGCTTTTATTTGCAAAGATTATTAGATTTGTCAAAATAAGAGAGCTTCGTTTCTGAATGAAATCCTCCATTAACATTATATTCAGTTATTTTGTTCCAAACCATGTGGTTTTAATGTCAGAATTACTCTGTTCTAGGATGATGTGTCAAAGCGTCCTCTTACCTGTGGGATATGTTTCTGTAGACAATGTAATTATAACATCTTGTGCACATCAAATGCTGAGCAAGGTCTCAAAATTACTACTATCTTTGGTCAGCATAATTCCTAATATGGCATTATTTGATAGAATTCTAATTCATACAGATTTTTAGTCCTGGCTTGTCTTTGTTCTTCAAGCTCCTTATTTTCCAGGTGACTGTAGATAGAAGAGTTCACCTGCTGTTTTCAGCTGTTCTTACAATTCACATTCTCTTTTCTTCTTGTGTTTGTGGTTTTGCCTATGAACCCTTGCAGAAAACTAGTGCTTCATCTTGCTTCTACCTATTAATACTGGTTCTATGAACCTTTTAATGTCATCATCATTACCATAGGTTCTTTGCATATCACTTAAGCCTGGGCTGCCTTAAGATTCACAGCAGCTTTTTCCAAGAATGCACACATGAGTGGGTAATATGTACTTAGTGGTTTTTGAAATCTTATCAAGAAAGAAATATGATTCAGCAGCAATTACTTTCCTTATTATTTAAGGCACTAAAATCTGTTCTGTGTTTGCTTTCAGCCCATTGGTGGCAGTTTAGTTTTCATATTTTTAGCTTTCTGATTCCTCCAAGTGAAAGAGGAGTCACTCCTTTTTGATAGTCACTTAAATGAGTTAGCAGGATTAGAATGTTTCTTCATGGTTAGTGAATTTTCTATTCTATGTCTCTTATGTCTAGAAATGGAACGTTAGTTTTCATCGTTTCCTTCATTTAGTTTCATAAACCCCCAGTTCCACATGTAACTTCCAATGAAACAGGTGGCTTTCAATATTCTATTGCAGCCTGTCTAGATATTTAACTGAATTCTGTTTATTTCAACTAAATTCCAAAGAATATCTGGAAAATGAGATAGATCTTGGCTGCTCTGGGCATCATCAGTGTGAGTAGATTGAGGACAACATGATGCGTGTGAGAGTTGAAGAGGTTAAGAACAGAAAGAAATCGGAAAAATTGTAAGTAGCTGGCAAGCCCAAATAACCATGACAAAGCTGGGGCAGCAGTTCACACTAACTGCATCATTCATGCATTTTCCATCTACAGTATTTATCATATAATATATTTTCAGCAGACTACACACACAATTGCCTGTTACTTCCTGTTGAAAGCATATGGGCTTATATAGCATCTTTGCAAAAGTAATAGCATCTTTGATGTTATTCTGCAGTAACTGTGGCAATTAACCACTTTTTAATTTTAACTGTTGTGATTTATTTCACTGTACTATCTAATCTGTGCTCACAATGCATTTTAACTCTTTAGTTTTCTCCTATCATTAAACAGAAGTAATGACACAGTGACAAACATTAAATGGCCAATTTGTTAAATCTGATAATTATTCCCTTTGAATCTTAATTGCTTTATTCCTAAGTAATTCTAAGTACCTGGATATTGATGATTTAACCATCATTCTTCTTCACTCCATTAGTGCTTTCTAGTAGCTAATGCCCATGTAACCTCCATTACAGCACCTGCATTTGTTGTTCTCTGGGTGGTAGTAGGCTGTTCCCAATGTTGCTTCACTTTTACAGCTCTGTGTGTATCACACACTTCGTATGCTCTTTTCTCTAGCAAATTTACTTGCCTGAAAAGATTACAATGGATGTAATGTAAAGCCTCTTACAATTAGTTGCTTTTTTTACCCTGTGTCATCATTTAATTTTTCCACCAGCTATACATGTCACAGAAGTTGCTTTTAATAGACTGCTATCAGCCAATGCACT